>NW_026042331.1:1650000-1950000 GCF_023856365.1 Brienomyrus brachyistius
GGCATTTTATAAATGGAGCAAGGGCTCCACCTGCTAGATAATTTATTACAAAATTGCAATTGCTGCAGTTTACACAGCCTAAAGTATAATTGAAGGCTGATAAATTTGTAAAAGTCAGATGGCAGGACAGTAAAAGGAAATTGAAAATATGGACTCAGATGAAGGAGTGGGTGATTAATCTTTGAATGTTTGATGGAAAATAAGGATATTTCAGCTGAATTAACTAAGGTGGGTCTTAGACATATATGAACAGTGGCTGTAGCGCCCCCGTTTGACTGATCGGCACCAAAGTTGGTTGGTCTCTCTGGGAGGCCGTGCTACATTAGTGGGTAAAATTTGGTGAGAATCGGATGAAGCATGCCTGAGATTTAGCTGTTTGATTGAAATAGGAATTGAAATGGTTTGGCCAGCAGGTGGAGCCTGCGCTCCATGGATAAATTCTATTCAATATTTTTAGGCCTTCTCAGCCAAGTTTGCTCTTAGACACATATGAACAGTCGCCATAGCGCCCCCGTTTGACCGATCGACATCAAAGTTGGAGGGTCTGTCTGTGGGCCAGTGCTACATTAGTGGGTGAAATTTTGTGAGGATTGGATGAAGCAAGCCTGAGATTTAGCTGTTTGACCTAAGGTGGATCTTAGGAGTATACAGATAGTGGCCATAGCACCCCTGTTTGACCGATCGGCATCAAAGTTTGAGGGTATGTCTGTAGACCAGTGCTACATAAGTGGATCAAATTTCGTGAGGATTGGATGAAGCATGCCTGAGATTTAGCTGTTTGATTGAAATCGGCTTATAAATGATGCAGGTTGGGTGTGGCTGGTGGCCATATTATACAGAAAGGTCAGGTATTTTTTAATAATCATCCCTGACGGCAGTGTCTTGATTGACTTGACACCAGAATCACTTACATGGGGTGTAGATTGTTAAAGTTATAGGAATATTTCATTTAATCAGTTTTTAAATATCACAAGGGAATGCAGATGACTGTTATTATGCAATACATATATCTTGATTTGGCATGACTCACAGAACTTGAAGTACAAAGGATTTTGACCAGTAATATGAGACTTGAACAGAAATGAGATAAATGTCACTTTCACTGGTTTTGCAGGTTTAGAGACACATTTTGCATTGCTGTAACGCCCCCGTTTGACCAATCGGCACCAAGTTTGGAGGGCCCTTACCCACTACCGTCCTGGATGACATATTCAAGTTTGGTAGTGATTGGCTGAGGCAGGCCTGAGATACAGCTGTCTGATTGAAGTGGGCGTGGCACCTGTATGGTCTGGATGTGGCTGGTCGCCGTACCTTATAGAAAGTTTAGGATTTTTTGAATAATTGTATACCAGGACTGTCTCCTGATTTGAATGATACCAGATTTACATAGGTTGGTTGAAAATCCAAGGAGGTTAACGAAATGTCATGTTTTCAGACTCCTATAAAATACGCAAAAGCGGAAAGAGATAGGATGAAGTTCTACATGGCTTTGAATTTGGCATGGGCCAGTGCATTAGATAAGTAACAAATCTCAATTTTATCACTAACAGTTCAATAGAAATAAGCAGAAATGCAAATCCTGTCGCTGTAGCGCCCCCATGTGGACAATTGGTGTGGCCTTCGCAGGGATTGCTAGGGGTTAGGAGACAAATGTACAAGCCTATTTTTGTTCAGATCAGCTGTTGTTAAGCCTGTCAAAGGCCTGTCAGAATGCTGCTTGATTTTGATTGGCTGATGGTGGCTAGGGTTTTATGATTAATGACTGCCCTGATAGATTCCTGACCTCAGGCTTCAGAGTAGTACATGTATGCCAAATTTCATTTGGATCGGTCAAGGAAGTCAGGAGATATTGGCAGTTTTTAGTTGTAGCGCCCCCTATTGACGAAATGCGGCCCGCCTTCAACAGTGTCCCCAGAATGGGGTACGGAGATAGGATTTCAAATTTGGTGAAGGTAGGCTAAGGTATGGCCAAGTTATAACAGTCAGACCAATACTGGCTAAATTTACGTAGACTTTGGGCGTGGCTCGTGGCCGTATGATAGACCAATATCAGGGTTATTTGAATTAGTATTCATCAGCTCAGAGACCTGATCGGTTTGATACCTCATTTGTCTGATTCCGTCAGACGGTGTAGGAATTACAAGCAAAAGTAGGTTTTGCAAATTATGCAAATTAGCAAAAAATCTAAGTAGGCGGAGCTTCATAGTCCAAATGGCAAGTTGGTAGGGCAAGGATGTCTCTATCAGACGAAATATGAATTTCAATTATAGGACTAACAGGACAGGAGATATCAATCAAAACGCGTTAGGGGGCGCCACGGCGCCCCCATCTGGCCGACATGGTTGGGTCGGATTATCTGAGTAGCGGGGAGGAATTGACATCATCCTACCAAGTTTCATAATTCTAGCACTTACGGTTTAGGCTGTACATTCAGTTTTAGGGCAGAAAAATAATAATAATAATAATCCTAAGAAAAACAATAAGGTTCCATTGCACTTCGTGCTTTGGAACCTTAATAAATATAACTGCAAGCAGTGATAAGCGGTTCCAAAGCTAATGGAAAGAATAAGTGGGTAGAAATGGAGTACATGGAATAAAATGAAAAGTTCAATAATAATAGGACATAAAATAGAGACCGTAACTGCTGGGCAATGCATTTAAATAGTCAGAAAGTAGGAAATACTACTACGATAGCATGAGAAGCTAATGGACAGAATAAGTGGGTAGACATGGAGTACACAGCATAAAATGAAAAGTTCAATGGCATAAAATGAAAAGTTCAATAATAATAGGACATGAAATAGAGACTGTAATTGCTGGCCAATGCATTTAAATAGTCAGAAAGTAGGAAACAGTACTACAATAGCATGAGATCTGACATGTTGATGTTACAGTAGAAATGTTTAGTTAGGATAGGAAAAAGGGTGGATGAGAAACAGGAGGAAAATGTAATTGCATCTGCTTAGGAGAAATATCACCAATGTAGATCTGTCTGGTGAAGTGCCTGAGCTTGACTGAATATATGGTTTGGGATGATGGCATATGAACAGTGGCTGTAGCGCCCCTGTTTGACTGATCGGCACCAAAGTTGGTGGGTCTCTCTGGGAGGCCGTGCTACATTAGTGGGTAAAATTTGGTGAGAATCGGATGAAGAATGCCTGAGATTTAGCTGTTTGATTGAAATAGGAATTGAAATGGTTTGGCCAGCAGGTGGAGCCTGCGCTCCATGGATAATTTCTATTCAATACTTTTAGGCCTTCTCAGCCAAGTTTGCTCTTAGACACATATGAACAGTCGCCATAGCGCCCCCGTTTGACCGATCGACATCAAAGTTGGAGGGTCTGTCTGTGGGCCAGTGCTACATTAGTGGGTGAAATTTTGTGAGGATTGGATGAAGCAAGCCTGAGATTTAGCTGTTTGACCTAAGGTGGATCTTAGGAGTATACAGATAGTGGCCATAGCACCCCCGTTTGACCGATCGGCATCAAAGTTTGAGGGTATGTCTGTAGACCAGTGCTACATAAGTGGATCAAATTTCGTGAGGATTGGATGAAGCACGCCTGAGATTTAGCTGTTTGATTGAAATCGGCTTATAAATGATGCAGGTTGGGTGTGGCTGGTGGCCATATTATACAGAAAGGTCAGGTATTTTTTAATAATCATCCCTGACGGCAGTGTCTTGATTGACTTGACACCAGAATCACTTACATGGGGTGTAGATTGTTAAAGTTATAGGAATATTTCATTTAATCAGTTTTTAAATATCACAAGGGAATGCAGATGACTGTTATTATCCAATACATATATCTTGATTTGACATGACTCACAGAACTTGCAGTACAAAGGATTTTTACCAGTAATATGAGACTTGAACAGAAATGAGATAAATGTCACTTTCACTGGTTTTGCAGGTTTAGAGACACATATTGCATTGCTGTAGCGCCCCCGTTTGACCGATCGGCAAGAAATTTGGAGGGCCCTTACCCACTTCCGTCCTTGATGACATATTCAAGTTTGGTAGTGATTGGCTGAGGCAGGCCTGAGATACAGCTGTCTGATTGAAGTGGGCGTGGCACCTGTATGGTCTGGATGTGGCTGGTCGCCGTACCTTATAGAAAGTTTAGGATTTTTTGAATAATTGTATACCAGGACTGTCTCCTGATTTGAATGATACCAGATTTCCATAGGTTGGTTGAAAATCCAAGGAGGTTAACGAAATGTCATGTTTTTAGACTCCTATAAAATACGCAAAAGCGGAAAGAGATAGGATGAAGATCTACATGGCTTTGAATTTGGCATGGGCCAGTGCATTAGATAAGTAACAAATCTCAATTTTATCATTAACAGTTCAATAGAAATAAGCAGAAATGCAAATCCTGTCGCTGTAGCGCCCCCATGTGGACAATTGGTGTGGCCTTCGCAGGGGTTGCTAGGGGTTAGGAGACAAATGTACAAGCCTATTTTTATTCAGATCAGCTGTTGTTAAGCCTGTCAAAGGCCTGTCAGAATGCTGCTTCACTTTGATTGGCTGATGGTGGTCAGGGTTTTATGACTATTGACTGCCCTGATAGATACCTGACCTCAGGCTTCAGAGTAGTACATGTATGCCAAATTTCATTTGGATCGGTAAAGGCAGTCAGGAGATATTGGCAGTTTTTAGTTGTAGCGCCCCCTATTGACGAAATGCGGCCCGCCTTCAACAGTGTCCCCAGAATGGGGTACGGAGATAGGGTTTCAAATTTGGTGAAGGTAGGCTAAGGTATGGCCAAGTTATAACAGTCAGACCAATACTGGCTAAATTTAGGTAGACTTTGGGCGTGGCTAGTGGCTGTATCATACACAAATGTCAGGGTTATTTGAATGATTATGGATCAGCTCACAGACCTGATCAGTTTCATACCTCATTTGTATGATTTCGTCAGACGGTGTAGGAATTACAAGCAAAAGTAGGTTTTGCAAATTATGCAAATTAGCAAAAAATCTAAGTAGGCGGAGCTTAATAGTCCAAATGGCAAGTTGGTAGGGCAAGGATGTCTCTATCAGTAGAAATATGAATTTCAATTATAGGACTAACAGGACAGGAGATATCAATCAAAACGCGTTAGGGGGCGCCACGGCGCCCCCATCTGGCCGACATGGTTGGGTCGGATTATCTGAGTAGCGGGGAGGAATTGACATCATCCTACCAAGTTTCATAATTCTAGCACTTACGGTTTAGGCTGTACATTCAGTTTTAGGGCAGAAAAATAATAATAAATATAACTGCAAGCAGTGATAAGCGGTTCCAAAGCTAATGGAAAGAATAAGTGGGTAGAAATGGAGTACATGGAATAAAATGAAAAGTTCAATAATAATAGGACATAAAATAGAGACCGTAACTGCTGGGCAATGCATTTAAATAGTCAGAAAGTAGGAAATACTACTACGATAGCATGAGAAGCTAATGGACAGAATAAGTGGGTAGACATGGAGTACACAGCATAAAATGAAAAGTTCAATGGCATAAAATGAAAAGTTCCATAATAATAGGACATGAAATAGAGACTGTAATTGCTGGCCAATGCATTTAAATAGTCAGAAAGTAGGAAACAGTACTACAATAGCATGAGATCTGACATGTTGATGTTACAGTAGAAACGTTTAGTTAGGATAAGAAAAAGGGTGGATGAGAAACAGGAGGAAAATGTAATTGCACCTGCTTAGGAGAAATATCACCAATGTAGATCTGTCTGGTGAAGTGCCTGAGCTTGACTGAATATATGGTTTGGGATGATGGCATATGAACAGTGGCTGTAGCGCCCCTGTTTGACTGATCGGCACCAAAGTTGGTGGGTCTCTCTGGGACATTAGTGGGTAAAATTTGGTGAGAATCGGATGAAGAATGCCTGAGATTTAGCTGTTTGATTGAAATAGGAATTGAAATGGTTTGGCCAGCAGGTGGAGCCTGCGCTCCATGGATAAATTCTATTCAATATTTTTAGGCCTTCTCAGCCAAGTTTTCTCTTAGACACATATGAACAGTCGCCATAGCGCCCCCGTTTGACTGATCGACATCAAAGTTGGAGGGTCTGTCTGTGGGCCAGTGCTACATTAGTGGGTGAAATTTTGTGAGGATTGGATGAAGCAAGCCTGAGATTTAGCTGTTTGACCTAAGGTGGATCTTAGGAGTATACAGATAGTGGCCATAGCACCCCCGTTTGACCGATCGGCATCAAAGTTTGAGGGTATGTCTGTAGACCAGGGCTACATAAGTGGATCAAATTTCGTGAGGATTGGATGAAGCATGCCTGAGATTTAGCTGTTTGATTGAAATCGGCTTATAAATGATGCAGGTTGGGTGTGGCTGGTGGCCATATTATACAGAAAGGTCAGGTATTTTTTAATAATCATCCCTGACGGCAGTGTCTTGATTGACTTGACACCAGAATCACTTACATGATGTGTAGATTGTTAAAGTTATAGGAATATTTCATTTAATCAGTTTTTAACTATCACAAGGGAATGCAGATGACTGTTATTATGCAATACATATATCCTGATTTGGCATGACTCACAGAACTTGCAGTACAAAGGATTTTTACCAGTAATATGAGACTTGAACAGAAATGAGATAAATGTCACTTTCACTGGTTTTGCAGGTTTAGAGACATATTGCATTGCTGTAGCGCCCCCGTTTGACCAATCGGCACCAAATTTGGAGGGCCCTTACCCACTACCGTCCTTGATGACATATTCAAGTTTGGTAGTGATTGGCTGAGGCAGGCCTGAGATACAGCTGTCTGATTGAAGTGGGCGTGGCACCTGTATGGTCTGGATGTGGCTGGTCGCCGTACCTTATAGAAAGTTTAGGATTTTTTGAATAATTGTGTACCAGGACTGTCTCCTGATTTGAATGATACCAGATTTACATAGGTTGGTTGAAAATCCAAGGAGGTTAACGAAATGTCATGTTTTTAGACTCCTATAAAATACGCAAAAGCGGAAAGAGATAGGATGAAGTTCTACATGGATTTGAATTTGCCATGGGCCAGTGCATTAGATAAGTAACAAATCTCAATTTTATCATTAACAGTTCAATAGAAATAAGCAGAAATGCAAATCCTGTCGCTGTAGCGCCCCCATGTGGACAATTGGTGTGGCCTTCGCAGGGATTGCTAGGGGTTAGGAGACAAATGTACAAGCCTATTTTTGTTCATATCAGCTGTTGTTAAGCCTGTCAAAGGCCTGTCAGAATGCTGCTTGATTTTGATTGGCTGATGGTGGCTAGGGTTTTATGACTAATGACTGCCCTGATAGATTCCTGACCTCAGGCTTCAGAGTAGTACATGTATGCCAAATTTCATTTGGATCGGTCAAGGAAGTCAGGAGATATTGGCAGTTTTTAGTTGTAGCGCCCCATATTGACGAAATGCGGCCCGCCTTCAACAGTGTCCCCAGAATGGGGTACGGAGATAGGATTTCAAATTTGGTGAAGGTAGGCTAAGGTATGGCCAAGTTATAACAGTCAGACCAATACTGGCTAAATTTACGTAGACTTTGGGCGTGGCTAGTGGCTGTATGATAGACCAATATCAGGGTTATTTGAATTATTATTCATCAGCTCAGAGACCTGATCGGTTTGATACCTCATTTGTCTGATTCCGTCAGACGGTGTAGGAATTACAAGCAAAAGTAGGTTTTGCAAATTATGCAAATTAGCAAAAAATCTAAGTAGGCGGAGCTTCATAGTCCAAATGGCAAGTTGGTAGGGCAAGGATGTCTCTATCAGTAGAAATATGAATTTCAATTATAGGACTAACAGGACAGGAGATATCAATCAAAACGCGTTAGAGGGCGCCACGGCGCCCCCATCTGGCCGACATGGTTGGGTCGGATGATCTGAGTAGCGGGGAGGAATTGACATCATCCTACCAAGTTTCATAATTCTAGCACTTACGGTTTAGGCTGTACATTCAGTTTTAGGGCAGAAAAATAATAATAATAATAATCCTAAGAAAAACAATAAGGTTCCATTGCACTTCGTGCTTTGGAACCTTAATTATAATCCTAAGAAAAACAATAAGGTTCCATTGCACTTCGTGCTTTGGAACCTTAATAATAATAATCCTAAGAAAAACAATAAGTTTCCATAGCACTTCGTGCTTTGGAACCTTAAATATAACTGCAAGCATTGATAAATGGTTCCAAAGCTAATGGAAAGAATAGGTGGGTAGACATGGAGTACACAGCATAAAATGAAAAGTTCAATAATAATGGGACATGAAATAGAGACTGTAATTGCTGGCCAATGCATTTAAATAGTCAGAAAGTAGGAAATACTACTACAATAGCATGAGAAGCTAATGGACAGAATAGGCTGATCATTTAGACAGAAGAAAGGCTGAAAGTATTCAATGGCATTTTATAAATGGAGCAAGGGCTCCACCTGCTAGATAATTTATTACAAAATTGCAATTGCTGCAGTTTACACAGCCTAAAGTATAATTGAAGGCTGATAAATTTGTAAAAGTCAGATCGCAGGACAGTAAAAGGAAATTGAAAATATGGACTCAGATGAAGGAGTGGGTGATTAATCTTTGAATGTTTGATGGAAAATAAGGATATTTCAGCTGAATTAACTAAGGTGGGTCTTAGACATATATGAACAGTGGCTGTAGCGCCCCCGTTTGACTGATCGGCACCAAAGTTGGTTGGTCTCTCTGGGAGGCCGTGCTACATTAGTGGGTAAAATTTGGTGAGAATCGGATGAAGCATGCCTGAGATTTAGCTGTTTGATTGAAATAGGAATTGAAATGGTTTGGCCAGCAGGTGGAGCCTGCGCTCCATGGATAAATTCTATTCAATATTTTTAGGCCTTCTCAGCCAAGTTTGCTCTTAGACACATATGAACAGTCGCCATAGCGCCCCCGTTTGACCGATCGACATCAAAGTTGGAGGGTCTGTCTGTGGGCCAGTGCTACATTAGTGGGTGAAATTTTGTGAGGATTGGATGAAGCAAGCCTGAGATTTAGCTGTTTGACCTAAGGTGGATCTTAGGAGTATACAGATAGTGGCCATAGCACCCCCGTTTGACCGATCGGCATCAAAGTTTGAGGGTATGTCTGTAGACCAGTGCTACATAAGTGGATCAAATTTCGTGAGGATTGGATGAAGCACGCCTGAGATTTAGCTGTTTGATTGAAATCGGCTTATAAATGATGCAGGTTGGGTGTGGCTGGTGGCCATATTATACAGAAAGGTCAGGTATTTTTTAATAATCATCCCTGACGGCAGTGTCTTGATTGACTTGACACCAGAATCACTTACATGGGGTGTAGATTGTTAAAGTTATAGGAATATTTCATTTAATCCGTTTTTAAATATCACAAGGGAATGCAGATGACTGTTATTATGCAATACATATATCTTGATTTGGCATGACTCACAGAACTTGCAGTACAAAGGATTTTTACCAGTAATATGAGACTTGAACAGAAATGAGATAAATGTCACTTTCACTGGTTTTGCAGGTTTAGAGACACATATTGCATTGCTGTAGCGCCCCCGTTTGACCGATCGGCACCAAATTTGGAGGGCCCTTACCCACTACCGTCCTTGATGACTTATTCAAGTTTGGTCGTGATTGGCTGAGGCAGGCCTGAGATACAGCTGTCTGATTGAAGTGGGCGTGGCACCTGTATGGTCTGGATGTGGCTGGTCGCCGTACCTTATAGAAAGTTTAGGATTTTTTGAATAATTGTATACCAGGACTGTCTCCTGATTTGAATGATATCAGAATTACATAGGTTGGTTGAAAATCCAAGGAGGTTAACGAAATGTCATGTTTTTAGACTCCTATAAAATATGCAAAAGCGGAAAGAGATAGGATGAAGTTCTACATGGCTTTGAATTTGGCATGGGCCAGTGCATTAGATAAGTAACAAATCTCAATTTTATCATTAACAGTTCAATAGAAATAAGCAGAAATGCAAATCCTGTCGCTGTAGCGCCCCCATGTGGACAATTGGTGTGGCCTTCGCAGGGATTGCTAGTGGTTAGGAGACAAATGTACAAGCCTATTTTTGTTCAGATCAGCTGTTGTTAAGCCTGTCAAAGGCCTGTCAGAATGCTGCTTGATTTTGATTGGCTGATGGTGGCTAGGGTTTTATGATTAATGACTGCCCTGATAGATACCTGACCTCAGGCTTCAGAGTAGTACATGTATGCCAAATTTCATTTGGATCGGTCAAGGAAGTCAGGAGATATTGGCAGTTTTTAGTTGTAGCGCCCCCTATTGACGAAATGCGGCCCGCCTTCAACAGTGTCCCCAGAATGGGGTACGGGGATAGGATTTAAAATTTGGTGAAGGTAGGCTAGGGTATGGCCAAGTTATAACAGTCAGACAAATACTAGCTAAATTTAGGTAGTTTTTGGGCGTGGCTAGTGGCTGTATGATAGACCAATATCAGGGTTATTTGAATTAGTATTCATCAGCTCAGAGACCTGATCGGTTTGATACCTCATTTGTCTGATTCCGTCAGACGGTGTAGGAATTACAAGCAAAAGTAGGTTTTGCAAATTATGCAAATTAGCAAAAAATCTAAGTAGGCGGAGCTTAATAGTCCAAATGGCAAGTTGGTAGGGCAAGGATGTCTCTATCAGTAGAAATATGAATTTCAATTATAGGACTAACAGGACAGGAGATATCAATCAAAACGCGTTAGAGGGCGCCACGGCGCCCCCATCTGGCCGACATGGTTGGGTCGGATGATCTGAGTAGCGGGGAGGAATTGACATCATCCTACCAAGTTTCATAATTCTAGCACTTACGGTTTAGGCTGTACATTCAGTTTTAGGGCAGAAAAATAATAATAATAATAATCCTAAGAAAAACAATAAGGTTCCATTGCACTTCGTGCTTTGGAACCTTAATAATAATCCTAAGAAAAACAATAAGGTTCCATTGCACTTCGTGCTTTGGAACCTTAATAATAATAAATATAACTGCAAGCAGTGATAAATGGTTCCAAAGCTAATGGAAAGAATAGGTGGGTAGACATGGAGTACACAGCATAAAATGAAAAGTTCAATAATAATGGGACATGAAATAGAGACTGTAATTGCTGGCCAATGCATTTAAATAGTCAGAAAGTAGGAAATACTACTACGATAGCATGAGATCTGACATGTTGATGTTACAGTAGAAACGTTTAGTTAGGATAAGAAAAAGGGTGGATGAGAAACAGGAGGAAAATGTAATTGCACCTGCTTAGGAGAAATATCACCAATGTAGATCTGTCTGGTGAAGTGCCTGAGCTTGACTGAATATATGGTTTGGGATGATGGCATATGAACAGTGGCTGTAGCGCCCCTGTTTGACTGATCGGCACCAAAGTTGGTGGGTCTCTCTGGGAGGCCGTGTTACATTAGTGGTTAAAATTTGGTGAGAATCGGATGAAGCATGCCTGAGATTTAGCTGTTTGATTGAAATAGGAATTGAAATGGTTTGGCCAGCAGGTGGAGCCTGCGCTCCATGGATGAATTCTATTCAATATGTTTAGGCCTTCTCAGCCAAGTTTGCTCTTAGACACATATGAACAGTCGCCATAGCGCCCCCGTTTGACCGATCGACATCAAAGTTGGATGGTCTGTCTGTGGGCCAGTGCTACATTAGTGGGTGAAATTTTGTGAGGATTGGATGAAGCAAGCCTGAGATTTAGCTGTTTCACCTAAGGTGGATCTTAGGAGTATACAGATAGTGGCCATAGCACCCCCGTTTGACCGATCGGCATCAAAGTTTGAAGGTATGTCTGTAGACCAGTGCTACATAAGTGGATCAAATTTCGTGAGGATTGGATGAAGCATGCCTGAGATTTAGCTGTTTGATTGAAATCGGCTTATAAATGATGCAGGTTGGGTGTGGCTGGTGGCCATATTATACAGAAAGGTCAGGTATTTTTTAATAATCATCCCTGACGGCAGTGTCTTGATTGACTTGACACCAGAATCACTTACATGGGGTGTAGATTGTTAAAGTTATAGGAATATTTCATTTAATCAGTTTTTAAATATCACAAGGGAATGCAGATGACTGTTATTATGCAATACATATATCTTGATTTGGCATGACTCACAGAACTTGCAGTACAAAGGATTTTTACCAGTAATATGAGACTTGAACAGAAATGAGATAAATGTCACTTTCACTGGTTTTGCAGGTTTAGAGACACATATTGCATTGCTGTAGCGCCCCCGTTTGACCAATCGGCACCAAATTTGGAGGGCCCTTACCCACTACCGTCCTTGATGACATATTCAAGTTTGGTAGTGATTGGCTGAGGCAGGCCTGAGATACAGCTGTCTGATTGAAGTGGGCGTGGCACCTGTATGGTCTGGATGTGGCTGGTCGCCGTACCTTATAGAAAGTTTAGGATTTTTTGAATAATTGTATACCAGGACTGTCTCCTGATTTGAATGATATCAGATTTACATAGGTTGGTTGAAAATCCAAGGAGGTTAACGAAATGTCATGTTTTTAGACTCCTATAAAATACGCAAAAGCGGAAAGAGATAGGATGAAGATCTACATGGCTTTGAATTTGGCATGGGCCAGTGCATTAGATAAGTAACAAATCTCAATTTTATCATTAACAGTTCAATAGAAATAAGCAGAAATGCAAATCCTGTCGCTGTAGCGCCCCCATGTGGACAATTGGTGTGGCCTTCGCAGGGATTGCTAGTGGTTAGGAGACAAATGTACAAGCCTATTTTTGTTCAGATCAGCTGTTGTTAAGCCTGTCAAAGGCCTGTCAGAATGCTGCTTGATTTTGATTGGCTGATGGTGGCTAGGGTTTTATGATTAATGACTGCCCTGATAGATACCTGACCTCAGGCTTCAGAGTAGTACATGTATGCCAAATTTCATTTGGATCGGTAAAGGCAGTCAGGAGATATTGGCAGTTTTTAGTTGTAGCGCCCCCTATTGACGAAATGCGGCCCGCCTTCAACAGTGTCCCCAGAATGGGGTACGGGGATAGGATTTAAAATTTGGTGAAGGTAGGCTAGGGTATGGCCAAGTTATAACAGTCAGACCAATACTGGCTAAATTTAGGTAGTCTTTGGGCGTGGCTAGTGGCTGTATCATACACAAATGTCAGGGTTATTTGAATGATTATGGATCAGCTCACAGACCTGATCAGTTTGATACCCCATTTGTCTGATTCCGTCAGACGGTGTAGGAATTACAAGCAAAAGTAGGTTTTGCAAATTATGCAAATTAGCAAAAAATCTAAGTAGGCGGAGCTTAATAGTCCAAATGGCAAGTTGGTAGGGCAAGGATGTCTCTATCAGTAGAAATATGAATTTCAATTATAGGACTAACAGGACAGGAGATATCAATCAAAACACGTTAGGGGGCGCCACGGCGCCCCCATCTGGCCGACATGGTTGGGTCGGATTATCTGAGTAGCGGGGAGGAATTGACATCATCCTACCAAGTTTCATAATTCTAGCACTTACAGTTTGGGCTGCCCATTCAGTTTTAGGGCAGAAAAATAATAATAATAATAATAATAATAATAATAATAATAATCCTAAGAAAAACAATAAGTTTCCAATGCACTTCGTGCTTTGGAACCTTAAATATAACTGCAAGCAGTGATAAGCGGTTCCAAAGCTAATGGAAAGAATAAGTGGGTAGAAATGGAGTACATGGAATAAAATGAAAAGTTCAATAATAATAGGACATAAAATAGAGACCGTAACTGCTGGGCAATGCATTTAAATAGTCAGAAAGTAGGAAATACTACTACGATAGCATGAGAAGCTAATGGACAGAATAAGTGGGTAGACATGGAGTACACAGCATAAAATGAAAAGTTCAATGGCATAAAATGAAAAGTTCAATAATAATAGGACATGAAATAGAGACTGTAATTGCTGGCCAATGCATTTAAATAGTCAGAAAGTAGGAAACAGTACTACAATAGCATGAGATCTGACATGTTGATGTTACAGTAGAAACGTTTAGTTAGGATAAGAAAAAGGGTGGATGAGAAACAGGAGGAAAATGTAATTGCACCTGCTTAGGAGAAATATCACCAATGTAGATCTGTCTGGTGAAGTGCCTGAGCTTGACTGAATATATGGTTTGGGATGATGGCATATGAACAGTGGCTGTAGCGCCCCTGTTTGACTGATCGGCACCAAAGTTGGTGGGTCTCTCTGGGAGGCCGTGCTACATTAGTGGGTAAAATTTGGTGAGAATCGGATGAAGCATGCCTGAGATTTAGCTGTTTGATTGAAATAGGAATTGAAATGGTTTGGCCAGCAGGTGGAGCCTGCGCTCCATGGATAAATTCTATTCAATATGTTTAGGCCTTCTCAGCCAAGTTTGCTCTTAGACACATATGAACAGTCGCCATAGCGCCCCCGTTTGACCGATCGACATCAAAGTTGGAGGGTCTGTCTGTGGGCCAGTGCTACATTAGTGGGTGAAATTTTGTGAGGATTGGATGAAGCAAGCCTGAGATTTAGCTGTTTGACCTAAGGTGGATCTTAGGAGTATACAGATAGTGGCCATAGCACCCCCGTTTGACCGATCGGCATCAAAGTTTGAGGGTATGTCTGTAGACCAGTGCTACATAAGTGGATCAAATTTCGTGAGGATTGGATGAAGCATGCCTGAGATTTAGCTGTTTGATTGAAATCGGCTTATAAATGATGCAGGTTGGGTGTGGCTGGTGGCCATATTATACAGAAAGGTCAGGTATTTTTTAATAATCATCCCTGACGGCAGTGTCTTGATTGACTTGACACCAGAATCACTTACATGGGGTGTAGATTGTTAAAGTTATAGGAATATTTCATTTAATCCGTTTTTAAATATCACAAGGGAATGCAGATGACTGTTATTATGCAATACATATATCTTGATTTGGCATGACTCACAGAACTTGCAGTACAAAGGATTTTTACCAGTAATATGAGACTTGAACAGAAATGAGATAAATGTCACTTTCACTGGTTTTGCAGGTTTAGAGACACATATTGCATTGCTGTAGCGCCCCCGTTTGACCAATCGGCACCAAATTTGGAGGGCCCTTACCCACTACCGTCCTTGATGACATATTCAAGTTTGGTAGTGATTGGCTGAGGCAGGCCTGAGATACAGCTGTCTGATTGAAGTGGGCGTGGCACCTGTATGGTCTGGATGTGGCTGGTCGCCGTACCTTATAGAAAGTTTAGGATTTTTTGAATAATTGTATACCAGGACTGTCTCCTGATTTGAATGATACCAGATTTACATAGGTTGGTTGAAAATCCAAGGAGGTTAACGAAATGTCATGTTTTTAGACTCCTATAAAATACGCAAAAGCGGAAAGAGATAGGATGAAGTTCTACATGGATTTGAATTTGGCATGGGCCAGTGCATTAGATAAGTAACAAATCTCAATTTTATCATTAACAGTTCAATAGAAATAAGCAGAAATGCAAATCCTGTCGCTGTAGCGCCCCCCATGTGGACAATTGGTGTGGCCTTCGCAGGGATTGCTAGTGGTTAGGAGACAAATGTACAAGCCTATTTTTGTTCAGATCAGCTGTTGTTAAGCCTGTCAAAGGCCTGTCAGAATGCTGCTTGATTTTGATTGGCTGATGGTGGCTAGGGTTTTATGATTACTGACTGCCCTGATAGATACCTGACCTCAGGCTTCAGAGTAGTACATGTATGCCAAATTTCATTTGGATCGGTCAAGGAAGTCAGGAGATATTGGCAGTTTTTAGTTGTAGCGCCCCCTATTGACGAAATGCGGCCCGCCTTCAACAGTGTCCCCAGAATGGGGTACGGGGATAGGATTTAAAATTTGGTGAAGGTAGGCTAAGGTATGGCCAAGTTATAACAGTCAGACCAATACTGGCAAAATTTACGTAGACTTTGGGCATGGCTAGTGGCCGTATGATAGACCAATATCAGGGTTATTTGAATTATTATTCATCAGCTCAGAGACCTGATCGGTTTTATACCTCATTTGTCTGATTCCGTCAGACGGTGTAGGAATTACAAGCAAAAGTAGGTTTTGCAAATTATGCAAATTAGCAAAAAATCTAAGTAGGCGGAGCTTAATAGTCCAAATGGCAAGTTGGTAGGGCAAGGATGTCTCTATCAGTAGAAATATGAATTTCAATTATAGGACTAACAGGACAGGAGATATCAATCAAAACGCGTTAGAGGGCGCCACGGCGCCCCCATCTGGCCGACATGGTTGGGTCGGATGATCTGAGTAGCGGGGAGGAATTGACATCATCCTACCAAGTTTCATAATTCTAGCACTTACGGTTTAGGCTGTACATTCAGTTTTAGGGCAGAAAAATAATAATAAATATAACTGCAAGCAGTGATAAATGGTTCCAAAGCTAATGGACAGAATAAGTGCGTAGACATGGAGTACATAGCATAAAATGAAAAGTTCAATAATAATGGGACATGAAATAGAGACTGTATTTGCTGGCCAATGCATTTAAATAGTCTGAAAGTAGGAAATACTACTACAATAGCATGAGAAGCTAATGGACAGAATAGGCTGCTCATTTAGACAGAAGAAAGGCTGAAAGTATTCAATGGCATTTTATAAATGTAGCAAGGGCTCCACCTGCTGGATAATTTATTACAAAATTGCAATTCCTGCAGTTTACACAGCCTAAAGTATAATTGAAGGCTGATAAATTTGTAAAAGTCAGATGGCAGGACAATAAAAGGAAATTGAAAATATGGACTCAGATGAAGGAGTGGGTGATTAATCTTTGAATGTTTGATGGAAAATAAGGATATTTCAGCTGAATTAACTAAGGTGGGTCTTAGACATATATGAACAGTGGCTGTAGCGCCCCCGTTTGACTGATCGGCACCAAAGTTGGAGGGTCTGTCTGTGGGCCAGTGCTACATAAGTGGATCAAATTTCGTGAGGATGGGATGAAGCTTGCCTGAGATTTAGCTGTTTGATTGAAATAGGAATTGAAATGGTTTGGCCAGCAGGTGGAGCCTGCGCTCTATGGATAAATTCTATTCAATATTTTTAGGCCTTCTCAGCCAAGTTTGCTCTTAGACACATATGAACAGTCGCCATAGCACCCCCGTTTGACCGATCGACATCAAAGTTGGAGGGTCTGTCTGTGGGCCAGTGCTACATTAGTGGGTGAAATTTTGTGAGGATTGGATGAAGCAAGCCTGAGATTTAGCTGTTTGACCTAAGGTGGATCTTAGGAGTATACAGATAGTGGCCATAGCACCCCCGTTTGACCGATCGGCATCAAAGTTTGAGGGTATGTCTGTAGACCAGTGCTACATAAGTGGATCAAATTTCGTGAGGATTGGATGAAGCATGCCTGAGATTTAGCTGTTTGATTGAAATCGGCTTATAAATGATGCAGGTTGGGTGTGGCTGGTGGCCATATTATACAGAAAGGTCAGGTATTTTTTAATAATCATCCCTGACGGCAGTGTCTTGATTGACTTGACACCAGAATCACTTACATGGGGTGTAGATTGTTAAAGTTATAGGAATATTTCATTTAATCCGTTTTTAAATATCACAAGGAAATGCAGATGACTGTTATTATGCAATACATATATCTTGATTTGGCATGACTCACAGAACTTGCAGTACAAAGGATTTTTACCAGTAATATGAGACTTGAACAGAAATGAGATAAATGTCACTTTCACTGGTTTTGCAGGTTTAGAGACACATATTGCATTGCTGTAGCGCCCCCGTTTGACCAATCGGCACCAAATTTGGAGGGCCCTTACCCACTACCGTCCTTGATGACATATTCAAGTTTGGTAGTGATTGGCTGAGGCAGGCCTGAGATACAGCTGTCTGATTGAAGTGGGCGTGGCACCTGTATGGTCTGGATGTGGCTGGTCGCCGTACCTTATAGAAAGTTTAGGATTTTTTGAATAATTGTATACCAGGACTGTCTCCTGATTTGAATGATACCAGATTTACATAGGTTGGTTGAAAATCCAAGGAGGTTAACGAAATGTCATGTTTTTAGACTCCTATAAAATACGCAAAAGCGGAAAGAGATAGGATGAAGTTCTACATGGATTTGAATTTGGCATGGGCCAGTGCATTAGATAAGTAACAAATCTCAATTTTATCATTAACAGTTCAATAGAAATAAGCAGAAATGCAAATCCTGTCGCTGTAGCGCCCCCATGTGGACAATTGGGGTGGCCTTCGTATGGGTTGCTAGGGGTTAGGAGACAAATGTACAAGCCTATTTTTGTTCAGATCAGCTGTTGTTAAGCCTGTCAAAGGCCTGTCAGAATGCTGCTTGATTTTGATTGGCTGATGGTGGCTAGGGTTTTATGACTAATGACTGCCCTGATAGATTCCTGACCTCAGGCTTCAGAGTAGTACATGTATGCCAAATTTCATTTGGATCGGTCAAGGAAGTCAGGAGATATTGGCAGTTTTTAGTTGTAGCGCCCCCTATTGACGAAATGCGGCCCGCCTTCAACAGTGTCCCCAGAATTTGGTACAGAGATAGGATTTCAAATTTGGTGAAGGTAGGCTAAGGTATGGCCAAGTTATAACAGTCAGACTAATACTGGCTAAATTTACGTAGACTTTGGGCGTGGCTAGTGGCCGTATGATAGACCAATATCAGGGTTATTTGAATTACTATTCATCAGCTCAGAGACCTGATCAGTTTTATACCTCATTTGTCTGATTCCGTCAGACGGTGTAGGAATTACAAGCAAAAGTAGGTTTTGCAAATTATGCAAATTAGCAAAAAATCTAAGTAGGCGGAGCTTAATAGTCCAAATGGCAAGTTGGTAGGGCAAGGATGTCTCTATCAGTAGAAATATGAATTTCAATTATAGGACTAACAGGACAGGAGATATCAATCAAAACGCGTTAGGGGGCGCCACGGCGCCCCCATCTGGCCGACATGGTTGGGTCGGATGATCTGAGTAGCGGGGAGGAATTGACATCATCCTACCAAGTTTCATAATTCTAGCACTTACGGTTTAGGCTGTACATTCAGTTTTAGGGCAGAAAAATAATAATAATAATCCTAAGAAAAACAATAAGGTTCCATTGCACTTCGTGCTTTGGAACCTTAAATATAACTGCAAGCAGTGATAAGCGGTTCCAAAGCTAATGGAAAGAATAAGTGGGTAGAAATGGAGTACATGGAATAAAATGAAAAGTTCAATAATAATAGGACATAAAATAGAGACCGTAACTGCTGGGCAATGCATTTAAATAGTCAGAAAGTAGGAAATACTACTACGATAGCATGAGAAGCTAATGGACAGAATAAGTGGGTAGACATGGAGTACACAGCATAAAATGAAAAGTTCAATGGCATAAAATGAAAAGTTCAATAATAATAGGACATGAAATAGAGACTGTAATTGCTGGCCAATGCATTTAAATAGTCAGAAAGTAGGAAACAGTACTACAATAGCATGAGATCTGACATGTTGATGTTACAGTAGAAACGTTTAGTTAGGATAAGAAAAAGGGTGGATGAGAAACAGGAGGAAAATGTAATTGCACCTGCTTAGGAGAAATATCACCAATGTAGATCTGTCTGGTGAAGTGCCTGAGCTTGACTGAATATATGGTTTGGGATGATGGCATATGAACAGTGGCTGTAGCGCCCCTGTTTGACTGATCGGCACCAAAGTTGGTGGGTCTCTCTGGGAGGCCGTGCTACATTAGTGGGTAAAATTTGGTGAGAATCGGATGAAGCATGCCTGAGATTTAGCTGTTTGATTGAAATAGGAATTGAAATGGTTTGGCCAGCAGGTGGAGCCTGCGCTCCATGGATAAATTCTATTCAATATTTTTAGGCCTTCTCAGCCAAGTTTGCTCTTAGACACATATGAACAGTCGCCATAGCGCCCCCGTTTGACCGATCGACATCAAAGTTGGAGGGTCTGTCTGTGGGCCAGTGCTACATTAGTGGGTGAAATTTTGTGAGGATTGGATGAAGCAAGCCTGAGATTTAGCTGTTTGACCTAAGGTGGATCTTAGGAGTATACAGATAGTGGCCATAGCACCCCCGTTTGACCGATCGGCATCAAAGTTTGAGGGTATGTCTGTAGACCAGTGCTACATAAGTGGATAAAATTTCGTGAGGATTGGATGAAGCATGCCTGAGATTTAGCTGTTTGATTGAAATCGGCTTATAAATGATGCAGGTTGGGTGTGGCTGGTGGCCATATTATACAGAAAGGTCAGGTATTTTTTAATAATCATCCCTGACGGCAGTGTCTTGATTGACTTGACACCAGAATCACTTACATGGGGTGTAGATTGTTAAAGTTATAGGAATATTTCATTTAATCCGTTTTTAAATATCACAAGGGAATGCAGATGACTGTTATTATGCAATACATATATCTTGATTTGGCATGACTAACAGAACTTGCAGTACAAAGGATTTTTACCAGTAATATGAGACTTGAACAGAAATGAGATAAATGTCACTTTCACTGGTTTTGCAGGTTTAGAGACACATATTGCATTGCTGTAGCGCCCCCGTTTGACCAATCGGCACCAAATTTGGAGGGCCCTTACCCACGACCGTCCTTGATGACATATTTAAGTTTGGTCGTGATTGGCTGAGGCAGGCCTGAGATACAGCTGTCTGATTGAAGTGGGCGTGGCACCTGTATGGTCTGGATGTGGCTGGTCGCCGTACCTTATAGAAAGTTTAGGATTTTTTGAATAATTGTATACCAGGACTGTCTCCTGATTTGAATGATATCAGATTTACATAGGTTGGTTGAAAATCCAAGGAGGTTAACGAAATGTCATGTTTTTAGACTCCTATAAAATACGCAAAAGCGGAAAGAGATAGGATGAAGTTCTACATGTCTTTGAATTTGCCATGGGCCAGTGCATTAGATAAGTAACAAATCTCAATTTTATCATTAACAGTTCAATAGAAATAAGCAGAAATGCAAATCCTGTCGCTGTAGCGCCCCCATGTGGACAATTGGTGTGGCCTTCGCAGGGATTGCTAGGGGTTAGGAGACAAATGTACAAGCCTATTTTTGTTCATATCAGCTGTTGTTAAGCCTGTCAAAGGCCTGTCAGAATGCTGCTTGATTTTGATTGGCTGATGGTGGCTAGGGTTTTATGACTAATGACTGCCCTGATAGATTCCTGACCTCAGGCTTCAGAGTAGTACATGTATGCCAAATTTCATTTGGATCGGTCAAGGAAGTCAGGAGATATTGGCAGTTTTTAGTTGTAGCGCCCCCTATTGACGAAATACGGCCCGCCTTCAACAGTGTCCCCAGAATGGGGTACGGAGATAGGATTTCAAATTTGGTGAAGGTAGGCTAAGGTATGGCCAAGTTATAACAGTCAGAACAATACTGGCTAAATTTACGTAGACTTTGGGCGTGGCTAGTGGCCGTATGATAGACCAATATCAGGGTTATTTGAATTATTATTCATCAGCTCAGAGACCTGATCGGTTTGATACCTCATTTGTCTGATTCCGTCAGACGGTGTAGGAATTACAAGCAAAAGTAGGTTTTGCAAATTATGCAAATTAGCAAAAAATCTAAGTAGGCGGAGCTTCATAGTCCAAATGGCAAGTTGGTAGGGCAAGGATGTCTCTATCAGTAGAAATATGAATTTCAATTATAGGACTAACAGGACAGGAGATATCAATCAAAACGCGTTAGAGGGCGCCACGGCGCCCCCATCTGGCCGACATGGTTGGGTCGGATTATCTGAGTAGCGGGGAGGAATTGACATCATCCTACCAAGTTTCATAATTCTAGCACTTACGGTTTAGGCTGTACATTCAGTTTTAGGGCAGAAAAATAATAATAATAATAATAAATATAACTGCAAGCAGTGATAAGCGGTTCCAAAGCTAATGGAAAGAATAAGTGGGTAGAAATGGAGTATATGGAATAAAATGAAAAGTTCAATAATAATAGGACATAAAATAGAGACCGTAACTGCTGGGCAATGCATTTAAATAGTCAGAAAGTAGGAAATACTACTACGATAGCATGAGAAGCTAATGGACAGAATAAGTGGGTAGACATGGAGTACACAGCATAAAATGAAAAGTTCAATGGCATAAAATGAAAAGTTCAATAATAATAGGACATGAAATAGAGACTGTAATTGCTGGCCAATGCATTTAAATAGTCAGAAAGTAGAAAACAGTACTACAATAGCATGAGATCTGACATGTTGATGTTACAGTAGAAACGTTTAGTTAGTATAAGAATAAGGGTGGATGAGAAACAGGAGGAAAATGTAATTGCACCTGCTTAGGAGAAATATCACCAATGTAGATCTGTCTGGTGAAGTGCCTGAGCTTGACTGAATATATGGTTTGGGATGATGGCATATGAACAGTGGCTGTAGCGCCCCTGTTTGACTGATCGGCACCAAAGTTGGTGGGTCTCTCTGGGAGGCCGTGCTACATTAGTGGGTAAAATTTGGTGAGAATCGGATGAAGAATGCCTGAGATTTAGCTGTTTGATTGAAATAGGAATTGAAATGGTTTGGCCAGCAGGTGGAGCCTGCGCTCCATGGATAAATTCTATTCAATATTTTTAGGCCTTCTCAGCCAAGTTTGCTCTTAGACACATATGAACAGTCGCCATAGCGCCCCCGTTTGACTGATCGACATCAAAGTTGGAGGGTCTGTCTGTGGGCCAGTGCTACATTAGTGGGTGAAATTTTGTGAGGATTGGATGAAGCAAGCCTGAGATTTAGCTGTTTGACCTAAGGTGGATCTTAGGAGTATACAGATAGTGGCCATAGCACCCCCGTTTGACCGATCGGCATCAAAGTTTGAGGGTATGTCTGTAGACCAGGGCTACATAAGTGGATCAAATTTCGTGAGGATTGGATGAAGCATGCCTGAGATTTAGCTGTTTGATTGAAATCGGCTTATAAATGATGCAGGTTGGGTGTGGCTGGTGGCCATATTATACAGAAAGGTCAGGTATTTTTTAATAATCATCCCTGACGGCAGTGTCTTGATTGACTTGACACCAGAATCACTTACATGGGGTGTAGATTGTTAAAGTTATAGGAATATTTCATTTAATCAGTTTTTAACTATCACAAGGGAATGCAGATGACTGTTATTATGCAGTACATATATCCTGATTTGGCATGACTCACAGAACTTGCAGTACAAAGGATTTTTACCAGTAATATGAGACTTGAACAGAAATGAGATAAATGTCACTTTCACTGGTTTTGCAGGTTTAGAGACACATATTGCATTGCTGTAGCGCCCCCGTTTGACCAATCGGCACCAAATTTGGAGGGCCCTTACCCACTACCGTCCTTGATGACATATTCAAGTTTGGTAGTGATTGGCTGAGGCAGGCCTGAGATACAGCTGTCTGATTGAAGTGGGCGTGGCACCTGTATGGTCTGGATGTGGCTGGTCGCCGTACCTTATAGAAAGTTTAGGATTTTTTGAATAATTGTGTACCAGGACTGTCTCCTGATTTGAATGATACCAGATTTACATAGGTTGGTTGAAAATCCCAGGAGGTTAACGAAATGTCATGTTTTTAGACTCCTATAAAATACGCAAAAGCGGAAAGAGATAGGATGAAGTTCTACATGGATTTGAATTTGGCATGGGCCAGTGCATTAGATAAGTAACAAATCTCAATTTTATCATTAACAGTTCAATAGAAATAAGCAGAAATGCAAATCCTGTCGCTGTAGCGCCCCCATGTGGACAATTGGTGTGGCCTTCGCAGGGATTGCTAGGGGTTAGGAGACAAATGTACAAGCCTATTTTTGTTCATATCAGCTGTTGTTAAGCCTGTCAAAGGCCTGTCAGAATGCTGCTTGATTTTGATTGGCTGATGGTGGCTAGGGTTTTATGACTAATGACTGCCCTGATAGATTCCTGACCTCAGGCTTCAGAGTAGTACATGTATGCCAAATTTCATTTGGATCGGTCAAGGAAGTCAGGAGATATTGGCAGTTTTTAGTTGTAGCGCCCCCTATTGACGAAATGCGGCCCGCCTTCAACAGTGTCCCCAGAATGGGGTACGGAGATAGGATTTCAAATTTGGTGAAGGTAGGCTAAGGTATGGCCAAGTTATAACAGTCAGACCAATACTGGCTAAATTTACGTAGACTTTGGGCGTGGCTAGTGGCCGTATGATAGACCAATATCAGGGTTATTTGAATTATTATTCATCAGCTCAGAGACCTGATCGGTTTGATACCTCATTTGTCTGATTCCGTCAGACGGTGTAGGAATTACAAGCAAAAGTAGGTTTTGCAAATTATGCAAATTAGCAAAAAATCTAAGTAGGCGGAGCTTCATAGTCCAAATGGCAAGTTGGTAGGGCAAGGATGTCTCTATCAGTAGAAATATGAATTTCAATTATAGGACTAACAGGACAGGAGATATCAATCAAAACGCGTTAGAGGGCGCCACGGCGCCCCCATCTGGCCGACATGGTTGGTTCGGATTATCTGAGTAGCGGGGAGGAATTGACATCATCCTACCAAGTTTCATAATTCTAGCACTTACGGTTTAGGCTGTACATTCAGTTTTAGGGCAGAAAAATAATAATAATAAATATAACTGCAAGCAGTGATAAGCGGTTCCAAAGCTAATGGAAAGAATAAGTGGGTAGAAATGCAGTACATGGAATAAAATGAAAAGTTCAATAATAATAGGACATAAAATAGAGACCGTAACTGCTGGGCAATGCATTTAAATAGTCAGAAAGTAGGAAATACTACTACGATAGCATGAGAAGCTAATGGACAGAATAAGTGGGTAGACATGGAGTACACAGCATAAAATGAAAAGTTCAATGGCATAAAATGAAAAGTTCAATAATAATAGGACATGAAATAGAGACTGTAATTGCTGGCCAATGCATTTAAATAGTCAGAAAGTAGGAAACAGTACTACAATAGCATGAGATCTGACATGTTGATGTTACAGTAGAAACGTTTAGTTAGGATAAGAAAAAGGGTGGATGAGAAACAGGAGGAAAATGTAATTGCACCTGCTTAGGAGAAATATCACCAATGTAGATCTGTCTGGTGAAGTGCCTGAGCTTGACTGAATATATGGTTTGGGATGATGGCATATGAACAGTGGCTGTAGCGCCCCTGTTTGACTGATCGGCACCAAAGTTGGTGGGTCTCTCTGGGAGGCCGTGCTACATTAGTGGGTAAAATTTGGTGAGAATCGGATGAAGCATGCCTGAGATTTAGCTGTTTGATTGAAATAGGAATTGAAATGGTTTGGCCAGCAGGTGGAGCCTGCGCTCCATGGATAAATTCTATTCAATATGTTTAGGCCTTCTCAGCCAAGTTTGCTCTTAGACACATATGAACAGTCGCCATAGCGCCCCCGTTTGACCGATCGACATCAAAGTTGGAGGGTCTGTCTGTGGGCCAGTGCTACATTAGTGGGTGAAATTTTGTGAGGATTGGATGAAGCAAGCCTGAGATTTAGCTGTTTGACCTAAGGTGGATCTTAGGAGTATACAGATAGTGGCCATAGCACCCCCGTTTGACCGATCGGCATCAAAGTTTGAGGGTATGTCTGTAGACCAGTGCTACATAAGTGGATCAAATTTCGTGAGGATTGGATGAAGCATGCCTGAGATTTAGCTGTTTGATTGAAATCGGCTTATAAATGATGCAGGTTGGGTGTGGCTGGTGGCCATATTATACAGAAAGGTCAGGTATTTTTTAATAATCATCCCTGACGGCAGTGTCTTGATTGACTTGACACCAGAATCACTTACATGGGGTGTAGATTGTTAAAGTTATAGGAATATTTCATTTAATCCGTTTTTAAATATCACAAGGGAATGCAGATGACTGTTATTATGCAATACATATATCTTGATTTGGCATGACTAACAGAACTTGCAGTACAAAGGATTTTTACCAGTAATATGAGACTTGAACAGAAATGAGATAAATGTCACTTTCACTGGTTTTGCAGGTTTAGAGACACATATTGCATTGCTGTAGCGCCCCCGTTTGACCAATCGGCACCAAATTTGGAGGGCCCTTACCCACGACCGTCCTTGATGACATATTTAAGTTTGGTCGTGATTGGCTGAGGCAGGCCTGAGATACAGCTGTCTGATTGAAGTGGGCGTGGCACCTGTATGGTCTGGATGTGGCTGGTCGCCGTACCTTATAGAAAGTTTAGGATTTTTTGAATAATTGTATACCAGGACTGTCTCCTGATTTGAATGATATCAGATTTACATAGGTTGGTTGAAAATCCAAGGAGGTTAACGAAATGTCATGTTTTTAGACTCCTATAAAATACGCAAAAGCGGAAAGAGATAGGATGAAGTTCTACATGTCTTTGAATTTGCCATGGGCCAGTGCATTAGATAAGTAACAAATCTCAATTTTATCATTAACAGTTCAATAGAAATAAGCAGAAATGCAAATCCTGTCGCTGTAGCGCCCCCATGTGGACAATTGGTGTGGCCTTCGCAGGGATTGCTAGGGGTTAGGAGACAAATGTACAAGCCTATTTTTGTTCATATCAGCTGTTGTTAAGCCTGTCAAAGGCCTGTCAGAATGCTGCTTGATTTTGATTGGCTGATGGTGGCTAGGGTTTTATGACTAATGACTGCCCTGATAGATTCCTGACCTCAGGCTTCAGAGTAGTACATGTATGCCAAATTTCATTTGGATCGGTCAAGGAAGTCAGGAGATATTGGCAGTTTTTAGTTGTAGCGCCCCCTATTGACGAAATACGGCCCGCCTTCAACAGTGTCCCCAGAATGGGGTACGGAGATAGGATTTCAAATTTGGTGAAGGTAGGCTAAGGTATGGCCAAGTTATAACAGTCAGAACAATACTGGCTAAATTTACGTAGACTTTGGGCGTGGCTAGTGGCCGTATGATAGACCAATATCAGGGTTATTTGAATTATTATTCATCAGCTCAGAGACCTGATCGGTTTGATACCTCATTTGTCTGATTCCGTCAGACGGTGTAGGAATTACAAGCAAAAGTAGGTTTTGCAAATTATGCAAATTAGCAAAAAATCTAAGTAGGCGGAGCTTCATAGTCCAAATGGCAAGTTGGTAGGGCAAGGATGTCTCTATCAGTAGAAATATGAATTTCAATTATAGGACTAACAGGACAGGAGATATCAATCAAAACGCGTTAGAGGGCGCCACGGCGCCCCCATCTGGCCGACATGGTTGGGTCGGATTATCTGAGTAGCGGGGAGGAATTGACATCATCCTACCAAGTTTCATAATTCTAGCACTTACGGTTTAGGCTGTACATTCAGTTTTAGGGCAGAAAAATAATAATAATAATAATAAATATAACTGCAAGCAGTGATAAGCGGTTCCAAAGCTAATGGAAAGAATAAGTGGGTAGAAATGGAGTATATGGAATAAAATGAAAAGTTCAATAATAATAGGACATAAAATAGAGACCGTAACTGCTGGGCAATGCATTTAAATAGTCAGAAAGTAGGAAATACTACTACGATAGCATGAGAAGCTAATGGACAGAATAAGTGGGTAGACATGGAGTACACAGCATAAAATGAAAAGTTCAATGGCATAAAATGAAAAGTTCAATAATAATAGGACATGAAATAGAGACTGTAATTGCTGGCCAATGCATTTAAATAGTCAGAAAGTAGGAAACAGTACTACAATAGCATGAGATCTGACATGTTGATGTTACAGTAGAAACGTTTAGTTAGTATAAGAATAAGGGTGGATGAGAAACAGGAGGAAAATGTAATTGCACCTGCTTAGGAGAAATATCACCAATGTAGATCTGTCTGGTGAAGTGCCTGAGCTTGACTGAATATATGGTTTGGGATGATGGCATATGAACAGTGGCTGTAGCGCCCCTGTTTGACTGATCGGCACCAAAGTTGGTGGGTCTCTCTGGGAGGCCGTGCTACATTAGTGGGTAAAATTTGGTGAGAATCGGATGAAGAATGCCTGAGATTTAGCTGTTTGATTGAAATAGGAATTGAAATGGTTTGGCCAGCAGGTGGAGCCTGCGCTCCATGGATAAATTCTATTCAATATTTTTAGGCCTTCTCAGCCAAGTTTGCTCTTAGACACATATGAACAGTCGCCATAGCGCCCCCGTTTGACTGATCGACATCAAAGTTGGAGGGTCTGTCTGTGGGCCAGTGCTACATTAGTGGGTGAAATTTTGTGAGGATTGGATGAAGCAAGCCTGAGATTTAGCTGTTTGACCTAAGGTGGATCTTAGGAGTATACAGATAGTGGCCATAGCACCCCCGTTTGACCGATCGGCATCAAAGTTTGAGGGTATGTCTGTAGACCAGGGCTACATAAGTGGATCAAATTTCGTGAGGATTGGATGAAGCATGCCTGAGATTTAGCTGTTTGATTGAAATCGGCTTATAAATGATGCAGGTTGGGTGTGGCTGGTGGCCATATTATACAGAAAGGTCAGGTATTTTTTAATAATCATCCCTGACGGCAGTGTCTTGATTGACTTGACACCAGAATCACTTACATGGGGTGTAGATTGTTAAAGTTATAGGAATATTTCATTTAATCAGTTTTTAACTATCACAAGGGAATGCAGATGACTGTTATTATGCAGTACATATATCCTGATTTGGCATGACTCACAGAACTTGCAGTACAAAGGATTTTTACCAGTAATATGAGACTTGAACAGAAATGAGATAAATGTCACTTTCACTGGTTTTGCAGGTTTAGAGACACATATTGCATTGCTGTAGCGCCCCCGTTTGACCAATCGGCACCAAATTTGGAGGGCCCTTACCCACTACCGTCCTTGATGACATATTCAAGTTTGGTAGTGATTGGCTGAGGCAGGCCTGAGATACAGCTGTCTGATTGAAGTGGGCGTGGCACCTGTATGGTCTGGATGTGGCTGGTCGCCGTACCTTATAGAAAGTTTAGGATTTTTTGAATAATTGTGTACCAGGACTGTCTCCTGATTTGAATGATACCAGATTTACATAGGTTGGTTGAAAATCCCAGGAGGTTAACGAAATGTCATGTTTTTAGACTCCTATAAAATACGCAAAAGCGGAAAGAGATAGGATGAAGTTCTACATGGATTTGAATTTGGCATGGGCCAGTGCATTAGATAAGTAACAAATCTCAATTTTATCATTAACAGTTCAATAGAAATAAGCAGAAATGCAAATCCTGTCGCTGTAGCGCCCCCATGTGGACAATTGGTGTGGCCTTCGCAGGGATTGCTAGGGGTTAGGAGACAAATGTACAAGCCTATTTTTGTTCATATCAGCTGTTGTTAAGCCTGTCAAAGGCCTGTCAGAATGCTGCTTGATTTTGATTGGCTGATGGTGGCTAGGGTTTTATGACTAATGACTGCCCTGATAGATTCCTGACCTCAGGCTTCAGAGTAGTACATGTATGCCAAATTTCATTTGGATCGGTCAAGGAAGTCAGGAGATATTGGCAGTTTTTAGTTGTAGCGCCCCCTATTGACGAAATGCGGCCCGCCTTCAACAGTGTCCCCAGAATGGGGTACGGAGATAGGATTTCAAATTTGGTGAAGGTAGGCTAAGGTATGGCCAAGTTATAACAGTCAGACCAATACTGGCTAAATTTACGTAGACTTTGGGCGTGGCTAGTGGCCGTATGATAGACCAATATCAGGGTTATTTGAATTATTATTCATCAGCTCAGAGACCTGATCGGTTTGATACCTCATTTGTCTGATTCCGTCAGACGGTGTAGGAATTACAAGCAAAAGTAGGTTTTGCAAATTATGCAAATTAGCAAAAAATCTAAGTAGGCGGAGCTTCATAGTCCAAATGGCAAGTTGGTAGGGCAAGGATGTCTCTATCAGTAGAAATATGAATTTCAATTATAGGACTAACAGGACAGGAGATATCAATCAAAACGCGTTAGAGGGCGCCACGGCGCCCCCATCTGGCCGACATGGTTGGTTCGGATTATCTGAGTAGCGGGGAGGAATTGACATCATCCTACCAAGTTTCATAATTCTAGCACTTACGGTTTAGGCTGTACATTCAGTTTTAGGGCAGAAAAATAATAATAATAAATATAACTGCAAGCAGTGATAAGCGGTTCCAAAGCTAATGGAAAGAATAAGTGGGTAGAAATGCAGTACATGGAATAAAATGAAAAGTTCAATAATAATAGGACATAAAATAGAGACCGTAACTGCTGGGCAATGCATTTAAATAGTCAGAAAGTAGGAAATACTACTACGATAGCATGAGAAGCTAATGGACAGAATAAGTGGGTAGACATGGAGTACACAGCATAAAATGAAAAGTTCAATGGCATAAAATGAAAAGTTCAATAATAATAGGACATGAAATAGAGACTGTAATTGCTGGCCAATGCATTTAAATAGTCAGAAAGTAGGAAACAGTACTACAATAGCATGAGATCTGACATGTTGATGTTACAGTAGAAACGTTTAGTTAGGATAAGAAAAAGGGTGGATGAGAAACAGGAGGAAAATGTAATTGCACCTGCTTAGGAGAAATATCACCAATGTAGATCTGTCTGGTGAAGTGCCTGAGCTTGACTGAATATATGGTTTGGGATGATGGCATATGAACAGTGGCTGTAGCGCCCCTGTTTGACTGATCGGCACCAAAGTTGGTGGGTCTCTCTGGGAGGCCGTGCTACATTAGTGGGTAAAATTTGGTGAGAATCGGATGAAGCATGCCTGAGATTTAGCTGTTTGATTGAAATAGGAATTGAAATGGTTTGGCCAGCAGGTGGAGCTTGCGCTCCATGGATAATTTCTATTCAATATGTTTAGGCCTTCTCAGCCAAGTTTGCTCTTAGACATATATGAACAGTCGCCATAGCGCCCCCGTTTGACCGATCGACATCAACGTTGGAGGGTCTGTCTGTGGGCCAGTGCTACATTAGTGGGTGAAATTTTGTGAGGATTGGATGAAGCAAGCCTGAGATTTAGCTGTTTGACCTAAGGTGGATCTTAGGAGTATACAGATAGTGGCCATAGCACCCCCGTTTGACCGATCGGCATCAAAGTTTGAGGGTATGTCTGTAGACCAGTGCTACATAAGTGGATCAAATTTCGTGAGGATTGGATGAAGCATGCCTGAGATTTAGCTGTTTGATTGAAATCGGCTTATAAATGATGCAGGTTGGGTGTGGCTGGTGGCCATATTATACAGAAAGGTCAGGTATTTTTTAATAAACATCCCTGACGGCAGTGTCTTGATTGACTTGACACCAGAATCACTTACATGGGGTGTAGATTGTTAAAGTTATAGGAATATTTCATTTAATCCGTTTTTAAATATCACAAGGGAATGCAGATGACTGTTATTATGCAATACATATATCTTGATTTGGCATGACTCACAGAACTTGCAGTACAAAGGATTTTTACCAGTAATATGAGACTTGAACAGAAATGAGATAAATGTCACTTTCACTGGTTTTGCAGGTTTAGAGACACATATTGCATTGCTGTAGCGCCCCCGTTTGACCAATCGGCACCAAATTTGGAGGGCCCTTACCCACTACCGTCCTTGATGACATATTCAAGTTTGGTCGTGATTGGCTGAGGCAGGCCTGAGATACAGCTGTCTGATTGAAGTGGGCGTGGCACCTGTATGGTCTGGATGTGGCTGGTCGCCGTACCTTATAGAAAGTTTAGGATTTTTTGAATAATTGTATACCAGGACTGTCTCCTGATTTGAATGATATCAGATTTACATAGGTTGGTTGAAAATCCAAGGAGGTTAACGAAATGTCATGTTTTTAGACTCCTATAAAATACGCAAAAGCGGAAAGAGATAGGATGAAGTTCTACATGGCTTTGAATTTGGCATGGGCCAGTGCATTAGATAAGTAACAAATCTCAATTTTATCATTAACAGTTCAATAGAAATAAGCAGAAATGCAAATCCTGTCGCTGTAGCGCCCCCATGTGGACAATTGGTGTGGCCTTCGCAGGGATTGCTAGTGGTTAGGAGACAAATGTACAAGCCTATTTTTGTTCAGATCAGCTGTTGTTAAGCCTGTCAAAGGCCTGTCAGAATGCTGCTTGATTTTGATTGGCTGATGGTGGCTAGGGTTTTATGACTAATGACTGCCCTGATAGATTCCTGACCTCAGGCTTCAGAGTAGTACATGTATGCCAAATTTCATTTGGATAGGTCAAGGCAGTCAGGAGATATTGGCAGTTTTTAGTTGTAGCGCCCCCTATTGACGAAATGCGGCCCGCCTTCAACAGTGTCCCCAGAATGGGGTACGGGGATAGGATTTAAAATTTGGTGAAGGTAGGCTAGGGTATGGCCAAGTTATAACAGTCAGACCAATACTAGCTAAATTTAGGTAGTCTTTGGGCGTGGCTAGTGGCCGTATGATAGACCAATATCAGGGTTATTTGAATGATTATGGATCAGCTCACAGACCTGATCAGTTTGATACCTCATTTGTCTGATTCCGTCAGACGGTGTAGGAATTACAAGCAAAAGTAGGTTTTGCAAATTATGCAAATTAGCAAAAAATCTAAGTAGGCGGAGCTTAATAGTCCAAATGGCAAGTTGGTAGGGCAAGGATGTCTCTATCAGTAGACATATGAATTTCAATTATAGGACTAACAGGACAGGAGATATCAATCAAAACACGTTAGGGGGCGCCACGGCGCCCCCATCTGGCCGACATGGTTGGGTCGGATTATCTGAGTAGCGGGGAGGAATTGACATCATCCTACCAAGTTTCATAATTCTAGCACTTACAGTTTGGGCTGCCCATTCAGTTTTAGGGCAGAAAAATAATAATAATAATAATAATAATAATAATAATAATAATCCTAAGAAAAACAATAAGTTTCCAATGCACTTCGTGCTTTGGAACCTTAAATATAACTGCAAGCAGTGATAAGTGGTTCCAAAGCTAATGGAAAGAATAAGTGGGTAGAAATGGAGTACATGGAATAAAATGAAAAGTTCAATAATAATAGGACATAAAATAGAGACCGTAACTGCTGGGCAATGCATTTAAATAGTCAGAAAGTAGGAAATACTACTACGATAGCATGAGAAGCTAATGGACAGAATAAGTGGGTAGACATGGAGTACATAGCATAAAATGAAAAGTTCAATGGCATAAAATGAAAAGTTCAATAATAATAGGACATGAAATAGAGACTGTAATTGCTGGCCAATGCATTTAAATAGTCAGAAAGTAGGAAACAGTACTACAATAGCATGAGATCTGACATGTTGATGTTACAGTAGAAACGTTTAGTTAGGATAAGAAAAAGGGTGGATGAGAATCAGGAGGAAAATGTAATTGCACCTGCTTAGGAGAAATATCACCAATGTAGATCTGTCTGGTGAAGTGCCTGAGCTTGACTGAATATATGGTTTGGGATGATGGCATATGAACAGTGGCTGTAGCGCCCCTGTTTGACTGATCGGCACCAAAGTTGGTGGGTCTCTCTGGGAGGCCGTGCTACATTAGTGGGTAAAATTTGGTGAGAATCGGATGAAGAATGCCTGAGATTTAGCTGTTTGATTGAAATAGGAATTGAAATGGTTTGGCCAGCAGGTGGAGCCTGCGCTCCATGGATAAATTCTATTCAATACTTTTAGGCCTTCTCAGCCAAGTTTGCTCTTAGACACATATGAACAGTCGCCATAGCGCCCCCGTTTGACCGATCGACATCAAAGTTGGAGGGTCTGTCTGTGGGCCAGTGCTACATTAGTGGGTGAAATTTTGTGAGGATTGGATGAAGCAAGCCTGAGATTTAGCTGTTTGACCTAAGGTGGATCTTAGGAGTATACAGATAGTGGCCATAGCACCCCCGTTTGACCGATCGGCATCAAAGTTTGAAGGTATGTCTGTAGACCAGTGCTACATAAGTGGATCAAATTTCGTGAGGATTGGATGAACCATGCCTGAGATTTAGCTGTTTGATTGAAATCGGCTTATAAATGATGCAGGTTGGGTGTGGCTGGTGGCCATATTATACAGAAAGGTCAGGTATTTTTTAATAATCATCCCTGACGGCAGTGTCTTGATTGACTTGACACCAGAATCACTTACATGGGGTGTAGATTGTTAAAGTTATAGGAATATTTCATTTAATCCGTTTTTAAATATCACAAGGGAATGCAGATGACTGTTATTGTGCAATACATATATCTTGATTTGGCATGACTCACAGAACTTGCAGTACAAAGGATTTTTACCAGTAATATGAGACTTGAACAGAAATGAGATAAATGTCACTTTCACTGGTTTTGCAGGTTTAGAGACACATATTGCATTGCTGTAGCGCCCCCATTTGACCAATCGGCACCAAATTTGGAGGGCCCTTACCCACTACCGTCCTTGATGACATATTCAAGTTTGGTAGTGATTGGCTGAGGCAGGCCTGAGATACAGCTGTCTGATTGAAGTGGGCGTGGCACCTGTATGGTCTGGATGTGGCTGGTCGCCGTACCTTATAGAAAGTTTAGGATTTTTTGAATAATTGTATACCAGGACTGTCTCCTGATTTGAATAATACTAGATATACATAGGTTGGTTGAAAATCCAAGGAGGTTAACGAAATGTCATGTTTTTAGACTCCTATAAAATACGCAAAAGCGGAACGAGATAGGATGAAGTTCTACATGGATTTGAATTTGGCATGGGCCAGTGCATTAGATAAGTAACAAATCTCAATTTTATCATTAACAGTTCAATAGAAATAAGCAGAAATGCAAATCCTGTCGCTGTAGCGCCCCCATGTGGACAATTGGGGTGGCCTTCGCAGGGGTTGCTAGGGGTTAGGAGACAAATGTACAAGCCTATTTTTGTTCAGATCAGCTGTTGTTAAGCCTGTCAAAGGCCTGTCAGAATGCTGCTTGATTTTGATTGGCTGATGGTGGCTAGGGTTTTATGACTAATGACTGCCCTGATAGATTCCTGACCTCAGGCTTCAGAGTAGTACATGTATGCCAAATTTCATTTGGATCGGTCAAGGAAGTCAGGAGATATTGGCAGTTTTTAGTTGTAGCGCCCCCTATTGACGAAATGCGGCCCGCCTTCAACAGTGTCCCCAGAATTTGGTACAGAGATAGGATTTCAAATTTGGTGAAGGTAGGCTAAGGTATGGCCAAGTTATAACAGTCAGACAAATACTGGCTAAATTTACGTAGACTTTGGGCGTGGCTAGTGGCCGTATGATAGACCAATATCAGGATTATTTGAATTAGTATTCATCAGCTCAGAGACCTGATCAGTTTGATACCTCATTTGTCTGATTCCGTCAGACGGTGTAGGAATTACAAGCAAAAGTAGGTTTTGCAAATTATGCAAATTAGCAAAAAATCTAAGTAGGCGGAGCTTAATAGTCCAAATGGCAAGTTGGTAGGGCAAGGATGTCTCTATCAGTAGAAATATGAATTTCAATTATAGGACTAACAGGACAGGAGATATCAATCAAAACGCGTTAGGGGGCGCCACGGCGCCCCCATCTGGCCGACATGGTTGGGTCGGATTATCTGAGTAGCGGGGAGGAATTGACATCATCCTACCAAGTTTCATAATTCTAGCACTTACGGTTTAGGCTGTACATTCAGTTTTAGGGCAGAAAAATAATAATAATAATAATAATAATCCTAAGAAAAACAATAAGGTTCCATTGCACTTCGTGCTTTGGAACCTTAATAATCCTAAGAAAAACAATAAGTTTCCATAGCACTTCGTGCTTTGGAACCTTAATAATAATAAATATAACTGCAAGCAGTGATAAATGGTTCCAAAGCTAATGGAAAGAATAGGTGGGTAGACATGGAGTACACAGCATAAAATGAAAAGTTCAATAATAATGGGACATGAAATAGAGACTGTAATTGCTGGCCAATGCATTTAAATAGTCTGAAAGTAGGAAATACTACTACAATAGCATGAGAAGCTAATGGACAGAATAGGCTGATCATTTAGACAGAAGAAAGGCTGAAAGTATTCAATGGCATTTTATAAATGGAGCAAGGGCTCCACCTGCTAGATAATTTATTACAAAATTGCAATTGCTGCAGTTTACACAGCCTAAAGTATAATTGAAGGCTGATAAATTTGTAAAAGTCAGATGGCAGGACAGTAAAAGGAAATTGAAAATATGGACTCAGATGAAGGAGTGGGTGATTAATCTTTGAATGTTTGATGGAAAATAAGGATATTTCAGCTGAATTAACTAAGGTGGGTCTTAGACATATATGAACAGTGGCTGTAGCGCCCCCGTTTGACTGATCGGCACCAATGTTGGTTGGTCTCTCTGGGAGGCCGTGCTACATTAGTGGGTAAAATTTGGTGAGAATCGGATGAAGCATGCCTGAGATTTAGCTGTTTGATTGAAATAGGAATTGAAATGGTTTGGCCAGCAGGTGGAGCCTGCGCTCCATGGATAAATTCTATTCAATATTTTTAGGCCTTCTCAGCCAAGTTTGCTCTTAGACACATATGAACAGTCGCCATAGCGCCCCCGTTTGACCGATCGACATCAAAGTTGGAGGGTCTGTCTGTGGGCCAGTGCTACATTAGTGGGTGAAATTTTGTGAGGATTGGATGAAGCAAGCCTGAGATTTAGCTGTTTGATTGAAATGGGCTTATAAATGATGCAGGTTGGGTGTGGCTGGTGGCCATATTATACAGAAAGGTCAGGTATTTTTTAATAATCATCCCTGACGGCAGTGTCTTGATTGACTTGACACCAGAATCACTTACATGGGGTGTAGATTGTTAAAGTTATAGGAATATTTCATTTAATCCGTTTTTAAATATCACAAGGGAATGCAGATGACTGTTATTGTGCAATACATATATCTTGATTTGGCATGACTCACAGAACTTGCAGTACAAAGGATTTTTACCAGTAATATGAGACTTGAACAGAAATGAGATAAATGTCACTTTCACTGGTTTTGCAGGTTTAGAGACACATATTGCATTGCTGTAGCGCCCCCGTTTGACCGATCGGCACCAAATTTGGAGGGCCCTTACCCACTACCGTCCTTGATGACATATTCAAGTTTGGTAGTGATTGGCTGAGGCAGGCCTGAGATACAGCTGTCTGATTGAAGTGGGCGTGGCACCTGTATGGTCTGGATGTGGCTGGTCGCCGTACCTTATAGAAAGTTTAGGATTTTTTGAATAATTGTATACCAGGACTGTCTCCTGATTTGAATAATACTAGATATACATAGGTTGGTTGAAAATCCAAGGAGGTTAACGAAATGTCATGTTTTTAGACTCCTATAAAATACGCAAAAGCGGAAAGAGATAGGATGAAGTTCTACATGGATTTGAATTTGGCATGGGCCAGTGCATTAGATAAGTAACAAATCTCAATTTTATCATTAACAGTTCAATAGAAATAAGCAGAAATGCAAATCCTGTCGCTGTAGCGCCCCCATGTGGACAATTGGGGTGGCCTTCGCAGGGGTTGCTAGGGGTTAGGAGACAAATGTACAAGCCTATTTTTCTTCAGATCAGCTGTTGTTAAGCCTGTCAAAGGCCTGTCAGAATGCTGCTTGATTTTGATTGGCTGATGGTGGCTAGGGTTTTATGACTAATGACTGCCCTGATAGATTCCTGACCTCAGGCTTCAGAGTAGTACATGTATGCCAAATTTCATTTGGATCGGTCAAGGAAGTCAGGAGATATTGGCAGTTTTTAGTTGTAGCGCCCCCTATTGACGAAATGCGGCCCGCCTTCAACAGTGTCCCCAGAATTTGGTACAGAGATAGGATTTCAAATTTGGTGAAGGTAGGCTAAGGTATGGCCAAGTTATAACAGTCAGACAAATACTGGCTAAATTTACGTAGACTTTGGGCGTGGCTAGTGGCTGTATCATACACAAATGAGAGGGTTATTTGAATGATTATGGATCAGCTCACAGACCTGATCAGTTTGATACCTCATTTGTCTGATTCCGTCAGACGGTGTAGGAATTACAAGCAAAAGTAGGTTTTGCAAATTATGCAAATTAGCAAAAAATCTAAGTAGGCGGAGCTTCATAGTCCAAATGGCAAGTTGGTAGGGCAAGGATGTCTCTATCAGTAGAAATATGAATTTCAATTATAGGACTAACAGGACAGGAGATATCAATCAAAACGCGTTAGAGGGCGCCACGGCGCCCCCATCTGGCCGACATGGTTGGGTCGGATTATCTGAGTAGCGGGGAGGAATTGACATCATCCTACCAAGTTTCATAATTCTAGCACTTACGGTTTAGGCTGTATATTCAGTTTTAGGGCAGAAAAATAATAATAATAATAATAATAATAATAATAATAATAATCCTAAGAAAAACAATAAGTTTCCATAGCACTTCGTGCTTTGGAACCTTAATAATCCTAAGAAAAACAATAAGGTTCCATTGCACTTCGTGCTTTGGAACCTTAATAAATATAACTGCAAGCAGTGATAAGCGGTTCCAAAGCTAATGGAAAGAATAAGTGGGTAGAAATGGAGTACATGGAATAAAATGAAAAGTTCAATAATAATAGGACATAAAATAGAGACCGTAACTGCTGGGCAATGCATTTAAATAGTCAGAAAGAAGGAAATACTACTACAATAGCAGGAGAAGCTAATGGACAGAATAAGTGCGTAGACATGGAGTACATAGCATAAAATGAAAAGTTCAATAATAATGGGACATGAAATAGAGACTGTAATTGCTGGCCAATGCATTTAAATAGTCTGAAAGTAGGAAATACTACTACAATAGCATGAGAAGCTAATCGACAGAATAGGCTGCTCATTTAGACAGAAGAAAGGCTGAAAGTATTCAATGGCATTTTATAAATGGAGCAAGGGCTCCACCTGCTGGATAATTTATTACAAAATTGCAATTCCTGCAGTTTACACAGCCTAAAGTATAATTGAAGGCTGATAAATTTGTAAAAGTCAGATGGCAGGACAGTAAAAGGAAATTGAAAATATGGACTCAGATGAAGGAGTGGGTGATCAATCTTTGAATGTTTGATGGAAAATAAGGATATTTCAGCTGAATTAACTAAGGTGGGTCTTAGACATATATGAACAGTGGCTGTAGCGCCCCCGTTTGACTGATCGGCACCAAAGTTGGAGGGTCTGTCTGTGGGCCAGTGCTACATAAGTGGATCAAATTTCGTGAGGATGGGATGAAGCTTGCCTGAGATTTAGCTGTTTGATTGAAATCGGCTTATAAATGATGCAGGTTGGGTGTGGCTGGTGGCCATATTATACAGAAAGGTCAGGTATTTTTTAATAATCATCCCTGACGGCAGTGTCTTGATTGACTTGACACCAGAATCACTTACATGGGGTGTAGATTGTTAAAGTTATAGGAATATTTCATTTAATCAGTTTTTAAATATCACAAGGGAATGCAGATGACTGTTATTATGCAATACATATTTCTTGATTTGGCATGACTCACAGAACTTGCAGTACAAAGGATTTTTACCAGTAATATGAGACTTGAACAGAAATGAGATAAATGTCACTTTCACTGGTTTTGCAGGTTTAGAGACACATATTGCATTGCTGTAGCGCCCCCGTTTGACCGATCGGCACCAAATTTGGAGGGCCCTTACCCACTACCGTCCTTGATGACATATTCAAGTTTGGTAGTGATTCGCTGAGGCAGGCCTGAGATACAGCTGTCTGATTGAAGTGGGCGTGGCACCTGTATGGTCTGGATGTGGCTGGTCGCCGTACCTTATAGAAAGTTTAGGATTTTTTGAATAATTGTATACCAGGACTGTCTCCTGATTTGAATAATACTAGATATACATAGGTTGGTTGAAAATCCAAGGAGGTTAACGAAATGTCATGTTTTTAGACTCCTATAAAATACGCAAAAGCGGAAAGAGATAGGATGAAGTTCTACATGGATTTGAATTTGGCATGGGCCAGTGCATTAGATAAGTAACAAATCTCAATTTTATCATTAACAGTTCAATAGAAATAAGCAGAAATGCAAATCCTGTCGCTGTAGCGCCCCCATGTGGACAATTGGGGTGGCCTTCGTATGGGTTGCTAGGGGTTAGGAGACAAATGTACAAGCCTATTTTTGTTCAGATCAGCTGTTGTTAAGCCTGTCAAAGGCCTGTCAGAATGCTGCTTGATTTTGATTGGCTGATGGTGGCTAGGGTTTTATGACTAATGACTGCCCTGATAGATTCCTGACCTCAGGCTTCAGAGTAGTACATGTATGCCAAATTTCATTTGGATCGGTCAAGGAAGTCAGGAGATATTGGCAGTTTTTAGTTGTAGCGCCCCCTATTGACGAAATGCGGCCCGCCTTCAACAGTGTCCCCAGAATTTGGTACAGAGATAGGATTTCAAATTTGGTGAAGGTAGGCTAAGGTATGGCCAAGTTATAACAGTCAGACTAATACTGGCTAAATTTACGTAGACTTTGGGCGTGGCTAGTGGCCGTATGATAGACCAATATCAGGGTTATTTGAATTACTATTCATCAGCTCAGAGACCTGATCAGTTTTATACCTCATTTGTCTGATTCCGTCAGACGGTGTAGGAATTACAAGCAAAAGTAGGTTTTGCAAATTATGCAAATTAGCAAAAAATCTAAGTAGGCGGAGCTTAATAGTCCAAATGGCAAGTTGGTAGGGCAAGGATGTCTCTATCAGTAGAAATATGAATTTCAATTATAGGACTAACAGGACAGGAGATATCAATCAAAACGCGTTAGGGGGCGCCACGGCGCCCCCATCTGGCCGACATGGTTGGGTCGGATGATCTGAGTAGCGGGGAGGAATTGACATCATCCTACCAAGTTTCATAATTCTAGCACTTACGGTTTAGGCTGTACATTCAGTTTTAGGGCAGAAAAATAATAATAAATATAACTGCAAGCAGTGATAAGTGGTTCCAAAGCTAATGGAAAGAATAAGTGGGTAGAAATGGAGTACATGGAATAAAATGAAAAGTTCAATAATAATAGGACATAAAATAGAGACCGTAACTGCTGGGCAATGCATTTAAATAGTCAGAAAGTAGGAAATACTACTACGATAGCATGAGAAGCTAATGGACAGAATAAGTGGGTAGACATGGAGTACATAGCATAAAATGAAAAGTTCAATGGCATAAAATGAAAAGTTCAATAATAATAGGACATGAAATAGAGACTGTAATTGCTGGCCAATGCATTTAAATAGTCAGAAAGTAGGAAACAGTACTACAATAGCATGAGATCTGACATGTTGATGTTACAGTAGAAACGTTTAGTTAGGATAAGAAAAAGGGTGGATGAGAAACAGGAGGAAAATGTAATTGCACCTGCTGAGGAGAAATATCACCAATGTAGATCTGTCTGGTGAAGTGCCTGAGCTTGACTGAATATATGGTTTGGGATGATGGCATATGAACAGTGGCTGTAGCGCCCCTGTTTGACTGATCGGCACCAAAGTTGGTGGGTCTCTCTGGGAGGCCGTGCTACATTAGTGGGTAAAATTTGGTGAGAATCGGATGAAGAATGCCTGAGATTTAGCTGTTTGATTGAAATAGGAATTGAAATGGTTTGGCCAGCAGGTGGAGCCTGCGCTCCATGGATAAATTCTATTCAATATTTTTAGGCCTTCTCAGCCAAGTTTGCTCTTAGACACATATGAACAGTCGCCATAGCGCCCCCGTTTGACCGATCGACATCAAAGTTGGAGGGTCTGTCTGTGGGCCAGTGCTACATTAGTGGGTGAAATTTTGTGAGGATTGGATGAAGCAAGCCTGAGATTTAGCTGTTTGACCTAAGGTGGATCTTAGGAGTATACAGATAGTGGCCATAGCACCCCCGTTTGACCGATCGGCATCAAAGTTTGAGGGTATGTCTGTAGACCAGTGCTACATAAGTGGATCAAATTTCGTGAGGATTGGATGAAGCATGCCTGAGATTTAGCTGTTTGATTGAAATAGGCTTATAAATGATGCAGGTTGGGTGTGGCTGGTGGCCAAATTATACAGAAAGGTCAGGTATTTTTTAATAATCATCCCTGACGGCAGTGTCTTGATTGACTTGACACCAGAATCACTTACATGGGGTGTAGATTGTTAAAGTTATAGGAATATTTCATTTAATCCGTTTTTAAATATCACAAGGGAATGCAGATGACTGTTATTATGCAATACATATATCTTGATTTGGCATGACTCACAGAACTTGCAGTACAAAGGATTTTTACCAGTAATATGAGACTTGAACAGAAATGAGATAAATGTCACTTTCACTGGTTTTGCAGGTTTAGAGACACATATTGCATTGCTGTAGCGCCCCCGTTTGACCAATCGGCACCAAATTTGGAGGGCCCTTACCCACGACCGTCCTTGATGACATATTTAAGTTTGGTCGTGATTGGCTGAGGCAGGCCTGAGATACAGCTGTCTGATTGAAGTGGGCGTGGCACCTGTATGGTCTGGATGTGGCTGGTCGCCGTACCTTATAGAAAGTTTAGGATTTTTTGAATAATTGTATACCAGGACTGTCTCCTGATTTGAATGATATCAGATTTACATAGGTTGGTTGAAAATCCAAGGAGGTTAACGAAATGTCATGTTTTTAGACTCCTATAAAATACGCAAAAGCGGAAAGAGATAGGATGAAGTTCTACATGGCTTTGAATTTGGCATGGGCCAGTGCATTAGATAAGTAACAAATCTCAATTTTATCATTAACAGTTCAATATAAATAAGCAGAAATGCAAATCCTGTCGCTGTAGCGCCCCCATGTGGACAATTGGTATGGCCTTCGCAGGGATTGCTAGTGGTTAGAAGACAAATGTACAAGCCTATTTTTGTTCAGATCAGCTGTTGTTAAGCCTGTCAAAGGCCTGTCAGAATGCTGCTTGATTTTGATTGGCTGATGGTGGCTAGGGTTTTATGATTAATGACTGCCCTGATAGATACCTGACCTCAGGCTTCAGAGTAGTACATGTATGCCAAATTTCATTTGGATCGGTAAAGGCAGTCAGGAGATATTGGCAGTTTTTAGTTGTAGCGCCCCCTATTGACGAAATGCGGCCCGCCTTCAACAGTGTCCCCAGAATGGGGTACGGGGATAGGATTTAAAATTTGGTGAAGGTCGGCTAGGGTATGGCCAAGTTATAACAGTCAGACCAATACTAGCTAAATTTAGGTAGTCTTTGGGCGTGGCTAGTGGCTGTATCATACACAAATGAGAGGGTTATTTGAATGATTATGGATCAGCTCACAGACCTGATCAGTTTGATACCTCATTTGTCTGATTCCGTCAGACGGTGTAGGAATTACAAGCAAAAGTAGGTTTTGCAAATTATGCAAATTAGCAAAAAATCTAAGTAGGCGGAGCTTCATAGTCCAAATGGCAAGTTGGTAGGGCAAGTATGTCTCTATCAGTAGAAATATGAATTTCAATTATAGGACTAACAGGACAGGAGATATCAATCAAAACGCGTTAGAGGGCGCCACGGCGCCCCCATCTGGCCGACATGGTTGGGTCGGATTATCTGAGTAGCGGGGAGGAATTGACATCATCCTACCAAGTTTCATAATTCTAGCACTTACGGTTTAGGCTGTATATTCAGTTTTAGGGCAGAAAAATAATAATAATAATAATAATAAATATAACTGCAAGCAGTGATAAGCGGTTCCAAAGCTAATGGAAAGAATAAGTGGGTAGAAATGGAGTACATGGAATAAAATGAAAAGTTCAATAATAATAGGACATGAAATAGAGACTGTAACTGCTGGGCAATGCATTTAAATAGTCAGAAAGTAGGAAACAGTACTACAATAGCATGAGAAGCTAATGGACAGAATAAGTGCGTAGACATGGAGTACACAGCATAAAATGAAAAGTTCAATAATAATGGGACATGAAATAGAGACTGTAATTGCTGGTCAATGCATTTAAATAGTCAGAAAGTAGGAAATACCACTACAATAGCATGAGAAGCTAATGGACAGAATAGGCTGCTCATTTAGACAGAAGAAAGGCTGAAAGCATTAAATGGCATTTTATAAATGGAGCAAGGGCTCCACCTGCTGGATAATTTATTACAAAATTGCAATTGCTCCAGTTTACACAGCCTAAAGTATAATTGAAGGCTGATAAATTTGTAAAAGTCAGATGGCAGGACAGTAAAAGGAAATTGAAAATATGGACTCATATGAAGGAGTGGGTGATTAATCTTTGAATGTTTGATGGAAAATAAGGATATTTCAGCTGAATTAACTAAGGTGGGTCTTAGACATATATGAACAGTGGCTGTAGCGCCCCTGTTTGACTGATCGGCACCAAAGTTGGTGGGTCTCTGTGGGAGGCCGTGCTACATTATTGGGTAAAATTTGGTGAGAATCGGATGAAGAATGCCTGAGATTTAGCTGTTTGATTGAAATAGGAATTGAAATGGTTTGGCCAGCAGGTGGAGCCTGCGCTCCATGGATAAATTCTATTCAATACTTTTAGGCCTTCTCAGCCAAGTTTGCTCTTAGACACATATGAACAGTCGCCATAGCGCCCCCGTTTGACCGATCGACATCAAAGTTGGAGGGTCTGTCTGTGGGCCAGTGCTACATTAGTGGGTGAAATTTTGTGAGGATTGGATGAAGCAAGCCTGAGATTTAGCTGTTTGACCTAAGGTGGATCTTAGGAGTATACAGATAGTGGCCATAGCACCCCCGTTTGACCGATCGGCATCAAAGTTTGAGGGTATGTCTGTAGACCAGTGCTACATTAGTGGATCAAATTTCGTGAGGATTGGATGAAGCACGCCTGAGATTTAGCTGTTTGATTGAAATCGGCTTATAAATGATGCAGGTTGGGTGTGGCTGGTGGCCATATTATACAGAAAGGTCAGGTATTTTTTAATAATCATCCCTGACGGCAGTGTCTTGATTGACTTGACACCAGAATCACTTACATGGGGTGTAGATTGTTAAAGTTATAGGAATATTTCATTTAATCAGTTTTTAAATATCACAAGGGAATGCAGATGACTGTTATTATGCAATACATATATCTTGATTTGGCATGACTCACAGAACTTGCAGTACAAAGGATTTTTACCAGTAATATGAGACTTGAACAGAAATGAGATAAATGTCACTTTCACTGGTTTTGCAGGTTTAGAGACACATATTGCATTGCTGTAGCGCCCCCGTTTGACCGATCGGCACCAAATTTGGAGGGCCCTTACCCACTACCGTCCTTGATGACATATTCAAGTTTGGTAGTGATTGGCTGAGGCAGGCCTGAGATACAGCTGTCTGATTGAAGTGGGCGTGGCACCTGTATGGTCTGGATGTGGCTGGTCGCCGTACCTTATAGAAAGTTTAGGATTTTTTGAATAATTGTATACCAGGACTGTCTCCTGATTTGAATAATACTAGATATACATAGGTTGGTTGAAAATCCAAGGAGGTTAACGAAATGTCATGTTTTTAGACTCCTATAAAATACGCAAAAGCGGAAAGAGATAGGATGAAGTTCTACATGGATTTGAATTTGCCATGGGCCAGTGCATTAGATAAGTAACAAATCTCAATTTTATCATTAACAGTTCAATAGAAATAAGCAGAAATGCAAATCCTGTCGCTGTAGCGCCCCCATGTGGACAATTGGTGTGGCCTTCGCAGGGATTGCTAGGGGTTAGGAGACAAATGTACAAGCCTATTTTTGTTCATATCAGCTGTTGTTAAGCCTGTCAAAGGCCTGTCAGAATGCTGCTTGATTTTGATTGGCTGATGGTGGCTAGGGTTTTATGACTAATGACTGCCCTGACAGATTCCTGACCTCAGGCTTCAGAGTAGTACATGTATGCCAAATTTCATTTGGATCGGTCAAGGAAGTCAGGAGATATTGGCAGTTTTTAGTTGTAGCGCCCCCTATTGACGAAATGCGGCCCGCCTTCAACAGTGTCCCCAGAATGGGGTACGGAGATAGGATTTCAAATTTGGTGAAGGTAGGCTAAGGTATGGCCAAGTTATAACAGTCAGACCAATACTGGCTAAATTTACGTAGACTTTGGGCGTGGCTAGTGGCCGTATGATAGAACAATATCAGGGTTATTTGAATTATTATTCATCAGCTCAGAGACCTGATCGGTTTGATACCTCATTTGTCTGATTCCGTCAGACGGTGTAGGAATTACAAGCAAAAGTAAGTTTTGCAAATTATGCAAATTAGCAAAAAATCTAAGTAGGCGGAGCTTCATAGTCGAAATGGCAAGTTGGTAGGGCAAGGATGTCTCTATCAGTAGAAATATGAATTTCAATTATAGGACTAACAGGACAGGAGATATCAATCAAAACGCGTTAGAGGGCGCCACGGCGCCCCCATCTGGCCGACATGGTTGGGTCGGATTATCTGAGTAGCGGGGAGGAATTGACATCATCCTACCAAGTTTCATAATTCTAGCACTTACGGTTTAGGCTGTACATTCAGTTTTAGGGCAGAAAAATAATAATAATAATAATAATAATAATAATCCTAAGAAAAACAATAAGGTTCCATAGCACTTCGTGCTTTGGAACCTTAATAATAATAATAATAATCCTAAGAAAAACAATAAGTTTCCATAGCACTTCGTGCTTTGGAACCTTAATAATCCTAAGAAAAACAATAAGGTTCCATTGCACTTCGTGCTTTGGAACCTTAATAATCCTAAGAAAAACAATAAGGTTCCATTGCACTTCGTGCTTTGGAACCTTAAATATAACTGCAAGCAGTGATAAGCGGTTCCAAAGCTAATGGAAAGAATAAGTGGGTAGAAATGGAGTACATGGAATAAAATGAAAAGTTCAATAATAATAGGACATAAAATAGAGACTGTAACTGCTGGGCAATGCATTTAAATAGTCAGAAAGTAGGAAATACTACTACGATAGCATGAGAAGCTAATGGACAGAATAAGTGGGTAGACATGGAGTACACAGCATAAAATGAAAAGTTCAATGGCATAAAATGAAAAGTTCAATAATAATAGGACATGAAATAGAGACTGTAATTGCTGGCCAATGCATTTAAATAGTCAGAAAGTAGGAAGCAGTACTACAATAGCATGAGATCTGACATGTTGATGTTACAGTAGAAACGTTTAGTTAGGATAAGAAAAAGGGTGGATGAGAAACAGGAGGAAAATGTAATTGCACCTGCTTAGGAGAAATATCACCAATGTAGATCTGTCTGGTGAAGTGCCTGAGCTTGACTGAATATATGGTTTGGGATGATGGCATATGAACAGTGGCTGTAGCGCCCCTGTTTGACTGATCGGCACCAAAGTTGGTGGGTCTCTCTGGGAGGCCGTGGTACATTAGTGGGTAAAATTTGGTGAGAATCGGATGAAGAATGCCTGAGCTTTAGCTGTTTGATTGAAATAGGAATTGAAATGGTTTGGCCAGCAGGTGGAGCCTGCGCTCCATGGATAAATTCTATTCAATACTTTTAGGCCTTCTCAGCCAAGTTTGCTCTTAGACACATATGAACAGTCGCCATAGCGCCCCCGTTTGACCGATCGACATCAAAGTTGAAGGGTCTGTCTGTGGGCCAGTGCTACATTAGTGGGTGAAATTTTGTGAGGATTGGATGAAGCAAGCCTGAGATTTAGCTGTTTGACCTAAGGTGGATCTTAGGAGTATACAGATAGTGGCCATAGCACCCCCGTTTGACCGATCGGCATCAAAGTTTGAGGGTATGTCTGTAGACCAGTGCTACATAAGTGGATCAAATTTCGTGAGGATTGGATGAAGCATGCCTGAGATTTAGCTGTTTGATTGAAATCGGCTTATAAATGATGCAGGTTGGGTGTGGCTGGTGGCCATATTATACGGAAAGGTCAGGTATTTTTTAATAATCATCCCTGACGGCAGTGTCTTGATTGACTTGACACCAGAATCACTTACATGGGGTGTAGATTGTTAAAGTTATAGGAATATTTCATTTAATCCGTTTTTAAATATCACAAGGGAATGCAGATGACTGTTATTATGCAATACATATATCTTGATTTGGCATGACTCACAGAACTTGCAGTACAAAGGATTTTTACCAGTAATATGAGACTTGAACAGAAATGAGATAAATGTCACTTTCACTGGTTTTGCAGGTTTAGAGACACATATTGCATTGCTGTAGCGCCCCCGTTTGACCAATCGGCACCAAATTTGGAGGGCCCTTACCCACTACCGTCCTTGATGACATATTCAAGTTTGGTAGTGATTGGCTGAGGCAGGCCTGAGATACAGCTGTCTGATTGAAGTGGGCGTGGCACCTGTATGGTCTGGATGTGGCTGGTCGCCGTACCTTATAGAAAGTTTAGGATTTTTTGAATAATTGTATACCAGGACTGTCTCCTGATTTGAATGATACCAGATTTACATAGGTTGGTTGAAAATCCAAGGAGGTTAACGAAATGTCATGTTTTCAGACTCCTATAAAATACGCAAAAGCGGAAAGAGATAGGATGAAGTTCTACATGGCTTTGAATTTGGCATGGGCCAGTGCATTAGATAAGTAACAAATCTCAATTTTATAATTAACAGTTCAATAGAAATAAGCAGAAATGCAAATCCTGTCGCTGTAGCGCCCCCATGTGGACAATTGGTGTGGCCTTCGCAGGGATTGCTAGGGGTTAGGAGACAAATGTACAAGCCTATTTTTGTTCAGATCAGCTGTTGTTAAGCCTGTCAAAGGCCTGTCAGAATGCTGCTTGATTTTGATTGGCTGATGGTGGCTAGGGTTTTATGACTAATGACTGCCCTGATAGATTCCTGACCTCAGGCTTCAGAGTAGTACATGTATGCCAAATTTCATTTGGATCGGTCAAGGAAGTCAGGAGATATTGGCAGTTTTTAGTTGTAGCGCCCCCTATTGACGAAATGCGGCCCGCCTTCAACAGTGTCCCCAGAATGGGGTACGGAGATAGGATTTCAAATTTGGTGAAGGTAGGCTAAGGTATGGCCAAGTTATAACAGTCAGACCAATACTGGCTAAATTTACGTAGACTTTGGGCGTGGCTAGTGGCCGTATGATAGACCAATATCAGGGTTATTTGAATTATTATTCATCAGCTCAGAGACCTGATCGGTTTGATACCTCATTTGTCTGATTCCGTCAGACGGTGTAGGAATTACAAGCAAAAGTAGGTTTTGCAAATTATGCAAATTAGCAAAAAATCTAAGTAGGCGGAGCTTCATAGTCCAAATGGCAAGTTGGTAGGGCAAGGATGTCTCTATCAGTAGAAATATGAATTTCAATTATAGGACTAACAGGACAGGAGATATCAATCAAAACGCGTTAGAGGGCGCCACGGCGCCCCCATCTGGCCGACATGGTTGGGTCGGATTATCTGAGTAGCGGGGAGGAATTGACATCATCGTACCAAGTTTCATAATTCTAGCACTTACGGTTTAGGCTGTACATTCAGTTTTAGGGCAGAAAAATAATAATAATAATAATAATAATCCTAAGAAAAACAATAAGGTTCCATAGCACTTCGTGCTTTGGAACCTTAATAATAATAATAATCCTAAGAAAAACAATAAGTTTCCAATGCACTTCGTGCTTTGGAACCTTAATAATAATCCTAAGAAAAACAATAAGTTTCCAATGCACTTCGTGCTTTGGAACCTTAATAATCCTAAGAAAAACAATAAGTTTCCATAGCACTTCGTGCTTTGGAACCTTAATAATAATAATAATAATCCTAAGAAAAACAATAAGTTTCCAATGCACTTCGTGCTTTGGAACCTTAATAAATATAACTGCAAGCAGTGATAAGCGGTTCCAAAGCTAATGGAAAGAATAAGTGGGTAGAAATGGAGTACATGGAATAAAATGAAAAGTTCAATAATAATAGGACATAAAATAGAGACCGTAACTGCTGGGCAATGCATTTAAATAGTCAGAAAGTAGGAAATACTACTACGATAGCATGAGAAGCTAATGGACAGAATAAGTGGGTAGACATGGAGTACACAGCATAAAATGAAAAGTTCAATGGCATAAAATGAAAAGTTCAATAATAATAGGACATGAAATAGAGACTGTAATTGCTGGCCAATGCATTTAAATAGTCAGAAAGTAGGAAACAGTACTACAATAGCATGAGATCTGACATGTTGATGTTACAGTAGAAACGTTTAGTTAGGATAAGAAAAAGGGTGGATGAGAAACAGGAGGAAAATGTAATTGCACCTGCTTAGGAGAAATATCACCAATGTAGATCTGTCTGGTGAAGTGCCTGAGCTTGACTGAATATATGGTTTGGGATGATGGCATATGAACAGTGGCTAGCGCCCCTGTTTGACTGATCGGCACCAAAGTTGGTGGGTCTCTCTGGGAGGCCGTGCTACATTAGTGGGTAAAATTTGGTCAGAATCGGATGAAGAATGCCTGAGATTTAGCTGTTTGATTGAAATAGGAATTGAAATGGTTTGGCCAGCAGGTGGAGCCTGCACTCCATGGATAAATTCTATTCAATACTTTTAGGCCTTCTCAGCCAAGTTTGCTCTTAGACACATATGAACAGTCGCCGTAGCACCCCCGTTTGACCGATCGGCATCAAAGTTGGAGGGTCTGTCTGTGGGCAAGTGGTACATTTGTGGATCAAATTTCGTGAGGATTGGATGAAGCATGCCTGAGATTTAGCTGTTTGATTGAAATCGGCTTATAAATGATGCAGGTTGGGTGTGGCTGGTGGCCATATTATACAGAAAGGTCAGGTATTTTTTAATAATCATCCCTGACGGCAGTGTCTTGATTGACTTGACACCAGAATCACTTACATGGGGTGTAGATTGTTAAAGTTATAGGAATATTTCATTTAATCAGTTTTTAAATATCACAAGGGAATGCAGATGACTTATTATGCAATACATATATCTTGATTTGGCATGACTCACAGAACTTGCAGTACAAAGGAATTTTACCAGTAATATAAGACTTGAACAGAAATGAGATAAATGTCACTTTCACTGGTTTTGCAGGTTTAGAGACACATATTGCATTGCTGTAGCGCCCCCGTTTGACCAATCGGCACCAAATTTGGAGGGCCCTTACCCACTACCGTCCTTGATGACATATTCAAGTTTGGTAGTGATTGGCTGAGGCAGGCCTGAGATACAGCTGTCTGATTGAAGTGGGCGTGGCACCTGTATGGTCTGGATGTGGCTGGTCGCCGTACCTTATAGAAAGTTTAGGATTTTTTGAATAATTGTGTACCAGGACTGTCTCCTGATTTGAATGATACCAGATTTACATAGGTTGGTTGAAAATCCAAGGAGGTTAACGAAATGTCATGTTTTTAGACTCCTATAAAATACGCAAAAGCGGAAAGAGATAGGATGAAGTTCTACATGGCTTTGAATTTGGCATGGGCCAGTGCATTAGATAAGTAACAAATCTCAATTTTATCATTAACAGTTCAATAGAAATAAGCAGAAATGCAAATACTGTCGCTGTAGCGCCCCCATGTGGACAATTGGTGTGGCCTTCGCAGGGATTGCAAGGGGTTAGGAGACAAATGTACAAGCCTATTTTTGTTCAGATCAGCTGTTGTTAAGCCTGTCAAAGGCCTGTCAGAATGCTGCTTCACTTTGATTGGCTGATGGTGGTCAGGCTTTTATGACTATTGACTGCCCTGATAGATACCTGACCTCAGGCTTCAGAGTAGTACATGTATGCCAAATTTCATTTGGATCGGTCAAGGAAGTCAGGAGATATTGGCAGTTTTTAGTTGTAGCGCCCCCTATTGACGAAATGCGGCCCGCCTTCAACAGTGTCCCCAGAATTTGGTACAGAGATAGGATTTCAAATTTGGTGAAGGTAGGCTAAGGTATGGCCAAGTTATAACAGTCAGACCAATACTGGCTAAATTTACGTAGACTTTGGGCGTGGCTAGTGGCCGTATGATAGACCAATATCAGGGTTATTTGAATTAGTATTCATCAGCTCAGAGACCTGATCGGTTTTATACCTCATTTGTCTGATTCCGTCAGACGGTGTAGGAATTACAAGCAAAAGTAGGTTTTGCAAATTAGCAAAAAATCTAAGTAGGCGGAGCTTCATAGTCCAAATGGCAAGTTGGTAGGGCATGGATGTCTCTATCAGAAGAAATATGAATTTCAATTATAGGACTAACAGGACAGGAGATATCAATCAAAACGCGTTAGGGGGCGCCACGGCGCCCCCATCTGGCCGACATGGTTGGATCGGATTATCTGAGTAGCGGGGAGGAATTGACATCATCCTACCAAGTTTCACAATTCTAGCACTTACGGTTTAGGCTGTACATTCAGTTCTAGGGCAGAAAAATAATAATAATAAATGTAACTGCAAGCAGTGATAAGCGGTTCCAAAGCTAATGGAAAGAATAAGTGGGTAGAAATGGAGTACATGGAATAAAATGAAAAGTTCAATAATAATAGGACATAAAATAGAGACCGTAACTGCTGGGCAATGCATTTAAATAGTCAGAAAGTAGAAAATACTACTACGATAGCATGAGAAGCTAATGGACAGAATAAGTGGGTAGACATGGAGTACACAGCATAAAATGAAAAGTTCAATGGCATAAAATGAAAAGTTCAATAATAATAGGACATGAAATAGAGACTGTAATTGCTGGCCAATGCATTTAAATAGTCAGAAAGTAGGAAACAGTACTACAATAGCATGAGATCTGACATGTTGATGTTACAGTAGAAACGTTTAGTTAGGATAAGAAAAAGGGTGGATGAGAAACAGGAGGAAAATGTAATTGCACCTGCTTAGGAGAAATATCACCAATGTAGATCTGTCTGGTGAAGTGCCTGAGCTTGACTGAATATATGGTTTGGGATGATGGCATATGAACAGTGGCTGTAGCGCCCCTGTTTGACTGATCGGCACCAAAGTTGGTGGGTCTCTCTGGGAGGCCGTGCTACATTAGTGGGTAAAATTTGGTGAGAATCGGATGAAGCATGCCTGAGATTTAGCTGTTTGATTGAAATAGGAATTGAAATGGTTTGGCCAGCAGGTGGAGCCTGCGCTCCATGGATAAATTCTATTCAATATTTTTAGGCCTTCTAAGCCAAGTTTGCTCTTAGACACATATGAACAGTCGCCATAGCGCCCCCGTTTGACCGATCGACATCAAAGTTGGAGGGTCTGTCTGTGGGCCAGTGCTACATTAGTGGGTGAAATTTTGTGAGGATTGGATGAAGCAAGCCTGAGATTTAGCTGTTTGACCTAAGGTGGATCTTAGGAGTATACAGATAGTGGCCATAGCACCCCCGTTTGACCGATCGGCATCAAAGTTTGAGTGTATGTCTGTAGACCAGTGCTACATAAGTGGATCAAATTTCGTGAGGATTGGATGAAGCACGCCTGAGATTTAGCTGTTTGATTGAAATCGGCTTATAAATGATGCAGGTTGGGTGTGGCTGGTGGCCATATTATACAGAAAGGTCAGGTATTTTTTAATAATCATCCCTGACGGCAGTGTCTTGATTGACTTGACACCAGAATCACTTACATGGGGTGTAGATTGTTAAAGTTATAGGAATATTTCATTTAATCCGTTTTTAAATATCACAAGGGAATGCAGATGACTGTTATTATGCAATACATATATCTTGATTTGGCATGACTCACAGAACTTGCAGTACAAAGGATTTTTACCAGTAATATGAGACTTGAACAGAAATGAGATAAATGTCACTTTCACTGGTTTTGCAGGTTTAGAGACACATATTGCATTGCTGTAGCGCCCCCGTTTGACCGATCGGCACCAAATTTGGAGGGCCCTTACCCACTACCGTCCTTGATGACATATTCAAGTTTGGTAGTGATTGGCTGAGGCAGGCCTGAGATACAGCTGTCTGATTGAAGTGGGCGTGGCACCTGTATGGTCTGGATGTGGCTGGTCGCCGTACCTTATAGAAAGTTTAGGATTTTTTGAATAATTGTATACCAGGACTGTCTCCTGATTTGAATAATACTAGATATACATAGGTTGGTTGAAAATCCAAGGAGGTTAACGAAATGTCATGTTTTTAGACTCCTATAAAATACGCAAAAGCGGAAAGAGATAGGATGAAGTTCTACATGGATTTGAATTTGGCATGGGCCAGTGCATTAGATAAGTAACAAATCTCAATTTTATCATTAACAGTTCAATAGAAATAAGCAGAAATGCAAATCCTGTCGCTGTAGCGCCCCCATGTGGACAATTGGGGTGGCCTTCGCAGGGGTTGCTAGGGGTTAGGAGACAAATGTACAAGCCTATTTTTGTTCAGATCAGCTGTTGTTAAGCCTGTCAAAGGCCTGTCAGAATGCTGCTTGATTTTGATTGGCTGATGGTGGCTAGGGTTTTATGACTAATGACTGCCCTGATAGATTCCTGACCTCAGGCTTCAGAGTAGTACATGTATGCCAAATTTCATTTGGATCGGTCAAGGAAGTCAGGAGATATTGGCAGTTTTTAGTTGTAGCGCCCCCTATTGACGAAATGCGGCCCGCCTTCAACAGTGTCCCCAGAATTTGGTACAGAGATAGGATTTCAAATTTGGTGAAGGTAGGCTAAGGTATGGCAAAGTTATAACAGTCAGACAAATACTGGCTAAATTTACGTAGACTTTGGGCGTGGCTAGTGGCCGTATGATAGACCAATATCAGGATTATTTGAATTAGTATTCATCAGCTCAGAGACCTGATCAGTTTGATACCTCATTTGTCTGATTCCGTCAGACGGTGTTGGAATTACAAGCAAAAGTAGGTTTTGCAAATTATGCAAATTAGCAAAAAATCTAAGTAGGCGGAGCTTAATAGTCCAAATGGCAAGTTGGTAGGGCAAGGATGTCTCTATCAGTAGAAATATGAATTTCAATTATAGGACTAACAGGACAGGAGATATCAATCAAAACGCGTTAGGGGGAGCCACGGCGCCCCCATCTGGCCGACATGGTTGGGTCGGATTATCTGAGTAGCGGGGAGGAATTGACATCATCCTACCAAGTTTCATAATTCTAGCACTTACGGTTTAGGCTGTACATTCAGTTTTAGGGCAGAAAAATAATAATAATAATAATAATAATCCTAAGAAAAACAATAAGGTTCCATTGCACTTCGTGCTTTGGAACCTTAAATATAACTGCAAGCAGTGATAAGCGGTTCCAAAGCTAATGGAAAGAATAAGTGGGTAGAAATGGAGTACATGGAATAAAATGAAAAGTTCAATAATAATAGGACATAAAATAGAGACCGTAACTGCTGGGCAATGCATTTAAATAGTCAGAAAGTAGGAAATACTACTACGATAGCATGAGAAGCTAATGGACAGAATAAGTGGGTAGACATGGAGTACACAGCATAAAATGAAAAGTTCAATGGCATAAAATGAAAAGTTCAATAATAATAGGACATGAAATAGAGACTGTAATTGCTGGCCAATGCATTTAAATAGTCAGAAAGTAGGAAACAGTACTACAATAGCATGAGATCTGACATGTTGATGTTACAGTAGAAACGTTTAGTTAGGATAAGAAAAAGGGTGGATGAGAAACAGGAGGAAAATGTAATTGCACCTGCTTAGGAGAAATATCACCAATGTAGATCTGTCTGGTGAAGTGCCTGAGCTTGACTGAATATATGGTTTGGGATGATGGCATATGAACAGTGGCTGTAGCGCCCCTGTTTGACTGATCGGCACCAAAGTTGGTGGGTCTCTGTGGGAGGCCGTGCTACATTAGTGGGTAAAATTTGGTGAGAATCGGATGAAGAATGCCTGAGATTTAGCTGTTTGATTGAAATAGGAATTGAAATGGTTTGGCCAGCAGGTGGAGCCTGCGCTCCATGGATAAATTCTATTCAATATTTTTAGGCCTTCTCAGCCAAGTTTGCTCTTAGACACATATGAACAGTCGCCATAGCGCCCCCGTTTGACCGATCGACATCAAAGTTGGAGGGTCTGTCTGTGGGCCAGTGCTACATTAGTGGGTGAAATTTTGTGAGGATTGGATAAAGCAAGCCTGAGATTTAGCTGTTTGATTGAAATGGGCTTATAAATGATGCAGGTTGGGTGTGGCTGGTGGCCATATTATACAGAAAGGTCAGGTATTTTTTAATAATCATCCCTGACGGCAGTGTCTTGATTGACTTGACACCAGAATCACTTACATGGGGTGTAGATTGTTAAAGTTATAGGAATATTTCATTTAATCCGTTTTTAAATATCACAAGGGAATGCAGATGACTGTTATTGTGCAATACATATATCTTGATTTGGCATGACTCACAGAACTTGCAGTACAAAGGATTTTTACCAGTAATATGAGACTTGAACAGAAATGAGATAAATGTCACTTTCACTGGTTTTGCAGGTTTAGAGACACATATTGCATTGCTGTAGCGCCCCCGTTTGACCGATCGGCACCAAATTTGGAGGGCCCTTACCCACTACCGTCCTTGATGACATATTCAAGTTTGGTAGTGATTGGCTGAGGCAGGCCTGAGATACAGCTGTCTGATTGAAGTGGGCGTGGCACCTGTATGGTCTGGATGTGGCTGGTCGCCGTACCTTATAGAAAGTTTAGGATTTTTTGAATAATTGTATACCAGGACTGTCTCCTGATTTGAATAATACTAGATATACATAGGTTGGTTGAAAATCCAAGGAGGTTAACGAAATGTCATGTTTTTAGACTCCTATAAAATACGCAAAAGCGGAAAGAGATAGGATGAAGTTCTACATGGATTTGAATTTGGCATGGGCCAGTGCATTAGATAAGTAACAAATCTCAATTTTATCATTAACAGTTCAATAGAAATAAGCAGAAATGCAAATCCTGTCGCTGTAGCGCCCCCATGTGGACAATTGGGGTGGCCTTCGCAGGGGTTGCTAGGGGTTAGGAGACAAATGTACAAGCCTATTTTTCTTCAGATCAGCTGTTGTTAAGCCTGTCAAAGGCCTGTCAGAATGCTGCTTGATTTTGATTGGCTGATGGTGGCTAGGGTTTTATGACTAATGACTGCCCTGATAGATTCCTGACCTCAGGCTTCAGAGTAGTACATGTATGCCAAATTTCATTTGGATCGGTCAAGGAAGTCAGGAGATATTGGCAGTTTTTAGTTGTAGCGCCCCCTATTGACGAAATGCGGCCCGCCTTCAACAGTGTCCCCAGAATTTGGTACAGAGATAGGATTTCAAATTTGGTGAAGGTAGGCTAAGGTATGGCCAAGTTATAACAGTCAGACCAATACTGGCTAAATTTACGTAGACTTTGGGCGTGGCTAGTGGCCGTATGATAGACCAATATCAGGATTATTTGAATTAGTATTCATCAGCTCAGAGACCTGATCAGTTTGATACCTCATTTGTCTGATTCCGTCAGACGGTGTAGGAATTACAAGCAAAAGTAGGTTTTGCAAATTATGCAAATTAGCAAAAAATCTAAGTAGGCGGAGCTTCATAGTCCAAATGGCAAGTTGGTAGGGCAAGGATGTCTCTATCAGTAGAAATATGAATTTCAATTATAGGACTAACAGGACAGGAGATATCAATCAAAACGCGTTAGAGGGCGCCACGGCGCCCCCATCTGGCCGACATGGTTGGGTCGGATTATCTGAGTAGCGGGGAGGAATTGACATCATCCTACCAAGTTTCATAATTCTAGCACTTACGGTTTAGGCTGTACATTCAGTTTTAGGGCAGAAAAATAATAATAATAATAATAAATATAACTGCAAGCATTGATAAATGGTTCCAAAGCTAATGGAAAGAATAGGTGGGTAGACATGGAGTACACAGCATAAAATGAAAAGTTCAATAATAATGGGACATGAAATAGAGACTGTAATTGCTGGCCAATGCATTTAAATAGTCAGAAAGTAGGAAATACTACTACAATAGCATGAGAAGCTAATGGACAGAATAGGCTGATCATTTAGACAGAAGAAAGGCTGAAAGTATTCAATGGCATTTTATAAATGGAGCAAGGGCTCCACCTGCTAGATAATTTATTACAAAATTGCAATTGCTGCAGTTTACACAGCCTAAAGTATAATTGAAGGCTGATAAATTTGTAAAAGTCAGATGGCAGGACAGTAAAAGGAAATTGAAAATATGGACTCAGATGAAGGAGTGGGTGATTAATCTTTGAATGTTTGATGGAAAATAAGGATATTTCAGCTGAATTAACTAAGGTGGGTCTTAGACATATATGAACAGTGGCTGTAGCGCCCCCGTTTGACTGATCGGCACCAAAGTTGGTTGGTCTCTCTGGGAGGCCGTGCTACATTAGTGGGTAAAATTTGGTGAGAATCGGATGAAGCATGCCTGAGATTTAGCTGTTTGATTGAAATAGGAATTGAAATGGTTTGGCCAGCAGGTGGAGCCTGCGCTCCATGGATAAATTCTATTCAATATTTTTAGGCCTTCTCAGCCAAGTTTGCTCTTAGACACATATGAACAGTCGCCATAGCGCCCCCGTTTGACCGATCGACATCAAAGTTGGAGGGTCTGTCTGTGGGCCAGTGCTACATTAGTGGGTGAAATTTTGTGAGGATTGGATGAAGCAAGCCTGAGATTTAGCTGTTTGACCTAAGGTGGATCTTAGGAGTATACAGATAGTGGCCATAGCACCCCCGTTTGACCGATCGGCATCAAAGTTTGAGGGTATGTCTGTAGACCAGTGCTACATAAGTGGATCAAATTTCGTGAGGATTGGATGAAGCACGCCTGAGATTTAGCTGTTTGATTGAAATCGGCTTATAAATGATGCAGGTTGGGTGTGGCTGGTGGCCATATTATACAGAAAGGTCAGGTATTTTTTAATAATCATCCCTGACGGCAGTGTCTTGATTGACTTGACACCAGAATCACTTACATGGGGTGTAGATTGTTAAAGTTATAGGAATATTTCATTTAATCCGTTTTTAAATATCACAAGGGAATGCAGATGACTGTTATTATGCAATACATATATCTTGATTTGGCATGACTCACAGAACTTGCAGTACAAAGGATTTTTACCAGTAATATGAGACTTGAACAGAAATGAGATAAATGTCACTTTCACTGGTTTTGCAGGTTTAGAGACACATATTGCATTGCTGTAGCGCCCCCGTTTGACCGATCGGCACCAAATTTGGAGGGCCCTTACCCACTACCGTCCTTGATGACTTATTCAAGTTTGGTCATGATTGGCTGAGGCAGGCCTGAGATACAGCTGTCTGATTGAAGTGGGCGTGGCACCTGTATGGTCTGGATGTGGCTGGTCGCCGTACCTTATAGAAAGTTTAGGATTTTTTGAATAATTGTATACCAGGACTGTCTCCTGATTTGAATGATATCAGAATTACATAGGTTGGTTGAAAATCCAAGGAGGTTAACGAAATGTCATGTTTTTAGACTCCTATAAAATACGCAAAAGCGGAAAGAGATAGGATGAAGTTCTACATGGCTTTGAATTTGGCATGGGCCAGTGCATTAGATAAGTAACAAATCTCAATTTTATCATTAACAGTTCAATAGAAATAAGCAGAAATGCAAATCCTGTCGCTGTAGCGCCCCCATGTGGACAATTGGTGTGGCCTTCGCAGGGATTGCTAGTGGTTAGGAGACAAATGTACAAGCCTATTTTTGTTCAGATCAGCTGTTGTTAAGCCTGTCAAAGGCCTGTCAGAATGCTGCTTGATTTTGATTGGCTGATGGTGGCTAGGGTTTTATGATTAATGACTGCCCTGATAGATACCTGACCTCAGGCTTCAGAGTAGTACATGTATGCCAAATTTCATTTGGATCGGTCAAGGAAGTCAGGAGATATTGGCAGTTTTTAGTTGTAGCGCCCCCTATTGACGAAATGCGGCCCGCCTTCAACAGTGTCCCCAGAATGGGGTACGGGGATAGGATTTAAAATTTGGTGAAGGTAGGCTAGGGTATGGCCAAGTTATAACAGTCAGACAAATACTAGCTAAATTTAGGTAGTTTTTGGGCGTGGCTAGTGGCTGTATGATAGACCAATATCAGGGTTATTTGAATTAGTATTCATCAGCTCAGAGACCTGATCGGTTTGATACCTCATTTGTCTGATTCCGTCAGACGGTGTAGGAATTACAAGCAAAAGTAGGTTTTGCAAATTATGCAAATTAGCAAAAAATCTAAGTAGGCGGAGCTTAATAGTCCAAATGGCAAGTTGGTAGGGCAAGGATGTCTCTATCAGTAGAAATATGAATTTCAATTATAGGACTAACAGGACAGGAGATATCAATCAAAACGCGTTAGAGGGCGCCACGGCGCCCCCATCTGGCCGACATGGTTGGGTCGGATGATCTGAGTAGCGGGGAGGAATTGACATCATCCTACCAAGTTTCATAATTCTAGCACTTACGGTTTAGGCTGTACATTCAGTTTTAGGGCAGAAAAATAATAATAATAATCCTAAGAAAAACAATAAGGTTCCATTGCACTTCGTGCTTTGGAACCTTAAATATAACTGCAAGCAGTGATAAGCGGTTCCAAAGCTAATGGAAAGAATAAGTGGGTAGAAATGGAGTACATGGAATAAAATGAAAAGTTCAATAATAATAGGACATGAAATAGAGACTGTAATTGCTGGCCAATGCATTTAAATAGTCAGAAAGTAGGAAACAGTACTACAATAGCATGAGATCTGACATGTTGATGTTACAGTAGAAACGTTTAGTTAGGATAAGAAAAAGGGTGGATGAGAAACAGGAGGAAAATGTAATTGCACCTGCTTAGGAGAAATATCACCAATGTAGATCTGTCTGGTGAAGTGCCTGAGCTTGACTGAATATATGGTTTGGGATGATGGCATATGAACAGTGGCTGTAGCGCCCCTGTTTGACTGATCGGCACCAAAGTTGGTGGGTCTCTGTGGGAGGCCGTGCTACATTAGTGGGTAAAATTTGGTGAGAATCGGATGAAGAATGCCTGAGATTTAGCTGTTTGATTGAAATAGGAATTGAAATGGTTTGGCCAGCAGGTGGAGCCTGCGCTCCATGGATAAATTCTATTCAATATTTTTAGGCCTTCTCAGCCAAGTTTGCTCTTAGACACATATGAACAGTCGCCATAGCGCCCCCGTTTGACCGATCGACATCAAAGTTGGAGGGTCTGTCTGTGGGCCAGTGCTACATTAGTGGGTGAAATTTTGTGAGGATTGGATGAAGCAAGCCTGAGATTTAGCTGTTTGACCTAAGGTGGATCTTAGGAGTATACAGATAGTGGCCATAGCACCCCCGTTTGACCGATCGGCATCAAAGTTTGAGGGTATGTCTGTAGACCAGTGCTACATAAGTGGATCAAATTTCGTGAGGATTGGATGAAGCACGCCTGAGATTTAGCTGTTTGATTGAAATGGGCTTATAAATGATGCAGGTTGGGTGTGGCTGGTGGCCATATTATACAGAAAGGTCAGGTATTTTTTAATAATCATCCCTGACGGCAGTGTCTTGATTGACTTGACACCAGAATCACTTACATGGGGTGTAGATTGTTAAAGTTATAGGAATATTTCATTTAATCCGTTTTTAAATATCACAAGGGAATGCAGATGACTGTTATTATGCAATACATATATCTTGATTTGGCATGACTCACAGAACTTGCAGTACAAAGGATTTTTACCAGTAATATGAGACTTGAACTGAAATGAGATAAATGTCACTTTCACTGGTTTTGCAGGTTTAGAGACACATATTGCATTGCTGTAGCGCCCCCGTTTGACCAATCGGCACCAAATTTGGAGGGCCCTTACCCACTACCGTCCTTGATGACATATTCATGTTTGGTAGTGATTGGCTGAGGCAGGCCTGAGATACAGCTGTCTGATTGAAGTGGGCGTGGCACCTGTATGGTCTGGATGTGGCTGGTCGCCGTACCTTATAGAAAGTTTAGGATTTTTTGAATAATTGTATACCAGGACTGTCTCCTGATTTGAATAATACTAGATATACATAGGTTGGTTGAAAATCCAAGGAGGTTAACGAAATGTCATGTTTTTAGACTCCTATAAAATACGCAAAAGCGGAAAGAGATAGGATGAAGTTCTACATGGATTTGAATTTGGCATGGGCCAGTGCATTAGATAAGTAACAAATCTCAATTTTATCATTAACAGTTCAATAGAAATAAGCAGAAATGCAAATCCTGTCGCTGTAGCGCCCCCATGTGGACAATTGGGGTGGCCTTCGCAGTGGTTGCTAGGGGTTAGGAGACAAATGTACAAGCCTATTTTTGTTCAGATCAGCTGTTGTTAAGCCTGTCAAAGGCCTGTCAGAATGCTGCTTGATTTTGATTGGCTGATGGTGGCTAGGGTTTTATGATTAATGACTGCCCTGATAGATACCTGACCTCAGGCTTCAGAGTAGTACATGTATGCCAAATTTCATTTGGATCGGTAAAGGCAGTCAGGAGATATTGGCAGTTTTTAGTTGTAGCGCCCCCTATTGACGAAATGCGGCCCGCCTTCAACAGTGTCCCCAGAATGGGGTACGGGGATAGGATTTCAAATTTGGTGAAGGTAGGCTAAGGTATGGCCAAGTTATAACAGTCAGACCAATACTGGCTAAATTTACGTAGACTTTGGGCGTGGCTAGTGGCCGTATGATAGACCAATATCAGGGTTATTTGAATTATTATTCATCAGCTCAGAGACCTGATCGGTTTGATACCTCATTTGTCTGATTCCGTCAGACGGTGTAGGAATTACAAGCAAAAGTAGGTTTTGCAAATTATGCAAATTAGCAAAAAATCTAAGTAGGCGGAGCTTCATAGTCCAAATGGCAAGTTGGTAGGGCAAGGATGTCTCTATCAGTAGAAATATGAATTTCAATTATAGGACTAACAGGACAGGAGATATCAATCAAAACGCGTTAGAGGGCGCCACGGCGCCCCCATCTGGCCGACATGGTTGGGTCGGATTATCTGAGTAGCGGGGAGGAATTGACATCATCGTACCAAGTTTCATAATTCTAGCACTTACGGTTTAGGCTGTACATTCAGTTTTAGGGCAGAAAAATAATAATAAATATAACTGCAAGCAGTGATAAGCGGTTCCAAAGCTAATGGAAAGAATAAGTGGGTAGAAATGGAGTACATGGAATAAAATAAAAAGTTCAATAATAATAGGAAATAAAATAGAGACCGTAACTGCTGGGCAATGCATTTAAATAGTCAGAAAGTAGGAAATACTACTACGATAGCATGAGAAACTAATGGACAGAATAAGTGGGTAGACATGGAGTACACAGCATAAAATGAAAAGTTCAATGGCATAAAATGAAAAGTTCAATAATAATAGGACATGAAATAGAGACTGTAATTGCTGGCCAATGCATTTAAATAGTCAGAAAGTAGGAAACAGTACTACAATAGCATGAGATCTGACATGTTGATGTTACAGTAGAAATGTTTAGTTAGGATAAGAAAAAGGGTGGATGAGAAACAGGAGGAAAATGTAATTGCATCTGCTTAGGAGAAATATCACCAATGTAGATCTGTCTGGTGAAGTGCCTGAGCTTGACTGAATATATGGTTTGGGATGATGGCATATGAACAGTGGCTGTAGCGCCCCTGTTTGACTGATCGGCACCAAAGTTGGTGGGTCTCTCTGGGAGGCCGTGCTACATTAGTGGGTAAAATTTGGTGAGAATCGGATGAAGAATGCCTGAGATTTAGCTGTTTGATTGAAATAGGAATTGAAATGGTTTGGCCAGAAGGTGGAGCCTGCGCTCCATGGATAAATTCTATTCAATATTTTTAGGCCTTCTCAGCCAAGTTTGCTCTTAGACACATATGAACAGTCGCCATAGCGCCCCCGTTTGACCGATCGACATCAAAGTTGGAGGGTCTGTCTGTGGGCCAGTGCTACATTAGTGGGTGAAATTTTGTGAGGATTGGATGAAGCAAGCCTGAGATTTAGCTGTTTGACCTAAGGTGGATCTTAGGAGTATACAGATAGTGGCCATAGCACCCCCGTTTGACCGATCGGCATAAAAGTTTGAGGGTATGTCTGTAGACCAGTGCTACATAAGTGGATCAAATTTCGTGAGGATTGGATGAAGCATGCCTGAGATTTAGCTGTTTGATTGATATCGGCTTATAAATGATGCAGGTTGGGTGTGGCTGGTGGCCATATTATACAGAAAGGTCAGGTATTTTTTAATAATCATCCCTGATGGCAGTGTCTTGATTGATTTGACACCAGAATCACTTACATGGGGTGTAGATTGTTAAAGTTATAGGAATATTTCATTTAATCCGTTTTTAAATATCACAAGGGAATGCAGATGACTGTTATTATGCAATACATATATCTTGATTTGGCATGACTCACAGAACTTGCAGTACAAAGGATTTTTACCAATACTATGAGACTTGAACAGAAATGAGATAAATGTCACTTTCACTGGTTTTGCAGGTTTAGAGACACATATTGCATTGCTGTAGCGCCCCCGTTTGACCAATCGGCACCAAATTTGGAGGGCCCTTACCCACTACCGTCCTTGATGACATATTCAAGTTTGGTAGTGATTGGCTGAGGCAGGCCTGAGATACAGCTGTCTGATTGAAGTGGGCGTGGCACCTGTATGGTCTGGATGTGGCTGGTCGCCGTACCTTATAGAAAGTTTAGGATTTTTTGAATAATTGTATACCAGGACTGTCTCCTGATTTGAATGATATCAGATTTACATAGGTTGGTTGAAAATCCAAGGAGGTTAACGAAATGTCATGTTTTTAGACTCCTATAAAATACGCAAAAGCGGAAAGAGATAGGATGAAGTTCTACATGGCTTTGAATTTGCCATGGGCCAGTGCATTAGATAAGTAACAAATCTCAATTTTATCATTAACAGTTCAATAGAAATAAGCAGAAATGCAAATCCTGTCGCTGTAGCGCCCCCATGTGGACAATTGGTGTGGCCTTCCCAGGCATTGCTAGTGGTTAGGAGACAAATGTACAAGCCTATTTTTGTTCAGATCAGCTGTTGTTAAGCCTGTCAAAGGCCTGTCAGAATGCTGCTTGATTTTGATTGGCTGATGGTGGCTAGGGTTTTATGACTAATGACTGCCCTGATAGATTCCTGACCTCAGGCTTCAGAGTAGTACATGTATGCCAAATTTCATTTGGATAGGTCAAGGCAGTCAGGAGATATTGGCAGTTTTTAGTTGTAGCGCCCCCTATTGACGAAATGCGGCCCGCCTTCAACAGTGTCCCCAGAATGGGGTACGGGGATAGGATTTAAAATTTGGTGAAGGTAGGCTAGGGTATGGCCAAGTTATAACAGTCAGACCAATACTAGCTAAATTTAGGTAGTCTTTGGGCGTGGCTAGTGGCTGTATCATACACAAATGTCAGGGTTATTTCAATGATTATGGATCAGCTCACAGACCTGATCAGTTTGATACCTCATTTGTCTGATTCCGTCAGACGGTGTAGGAATTACAAGCAAAAGTAGGTTTTGCAAATTATGCAAATTAGCAAAAAATCTAAGTAGGCGGAGCTTAATAGTCCAAATGGCAAGTTGGTAGGGCAAGGATGTCTCTATCAGTAGAAATATGAATTTCAATTATAGGACTAACAGGACAGGAGATATCAATCAAAACACGTTAGGGGGCGCCACGGCGCCCCCATCTGGCCGACATGGTTGGGTCGGATTATCTGAGTAGCGGGGAGGAATTGACATCATCCTACCAAGTTTCATAATTCTAGCACTTACAGTTTGGGCTGCCCATTCAGTTTTAGGGCAGAAAAATAATAATAATAATAATAAATATAACTGCAAGCAGTGATAAGCGGTTCCAAAGCTAATGGAAAGAATAAGTGGGTAGAAATGGAGTACATGGAATAAAATGAAAAGTTCAATAATAATAGGACATAAAATAGAGACCGTAACTGCTGGGCAATGCATTTAAATAGTCAGAAAGTAGGAAATACTACTACGATAGCATGAGAAGCTAATGGACAGAATAAGTGGGTAGACATGGAGTACACAGCATAAAATGAAAAGTTCAATGGCATAAAATGAAAAGTTCAATAATAATAGGACATGAAATAGAGACTGTAATTGCTGGCCAATGCATTTAAATAGTCAGAAAGGAGGAAACAGTACTACAATAGCATGAGATCTGACATGTTGATGTTACAGTAGAAACGTTTAGTTAGGATAAGAAAAAGGGTGGATGAGAAACAGGAGGAAAATGTAATTGCACCTGCTTAGGAGAAATATCACCAATGTAGATCTGTCTGGTGAAGTGCCTGAGCTTGACTGAATATATGGTTTGGGATGATGGCATATGAACAGTGGCTGTAGCGCCCCTGTTTGACTGATCGGCACCAAAGTTGGTGGGTCTCTCTGGGAGGCCGTGCTACATTAGTGGGTAAAATTTGGTGAGAATCGGATGAAGCATGCCTGAGATTTAGCTGTTTGATTGAAATAGGAATTGAAATGGTTTGGCCAGCAGGTAGAGCCTGCACTCCATGGATAAATTCTATTCAATATTTTTAGGCCTTCTAAGCCAAGTTTGCTCTTAGACACATATGAACAGTCGCCATAGCGCCCCCGTTTGACCGATCGACATCAAAGTTGGAGGGTCTGTCTGTGGGCCAGTGCTACATTAGTGGGTGAAATTTTGTGAGGATTGGATGAAGCAAGCCTGAGATTTAGCTGTTTGACCTAAGGTGGATCTTAGGAGTATACAGATAGTGGCCATAGCACCCCCGTTTGACCGATCGGCATCAAAGTTTGAGAGTATGTCTGTAGACCAGTGCTACATAAGTGGATCAAATTTCATGAGGATTGGATGAAGCACGCCTGAGATTTAGCTGTTTGATTGAAATCGGCTTATAAATGATGCAGGTTGGGTGTGGCTGGTGGCCATATTATACAGAAAGGTCAGGTATTTTTTAATAATCATCCCTGACGGCAGTGTCTTCATTGACTTGACACCAGAATCACTTACATGGGGTGTAGATTGTTAAAGTTATAGGAATATTTCATTTAATCAGTTTTTAAATATCACAAGGGAATGCAGATGACTGTTATTATCCAATACATATATCTTGATTTGGCATGACTCACAGAACTTGCAGTACAAAGTATTTTTACCAGTAATATGAGACTTGAACAGAAATGAGATAAATGTCACTTTCACTGGTTTTGCAGGTTTAGAGACACATATTGCATTGCTGTAGCGCCCCCGTTTGACCAATCGGCACCAAATTTGGAGGGCCCTTACCCACTACCGTCCTTGATGACATATTCAAGTTTGGTAGTGATTGGCTGAGGCAGGCCTGAGATACAGCTGTCTGATTGAAGTGGGCGTGGCACCTGTATGGTCTGGATGTGGCTGGTCGCCGTACCTTATAGAAAGTTTAGGATTTTTTGAATAATTGTATACCAGGACTGTCTCCTGATTTGAATGATACCAAATTTACATAGGTTGGTTGAAAATCCAAGGAGGTTAACGAAATGTCATGTTTTCAGACTCCTATAAAATACGCAAAAGCGGAAAGAGATAGGATGAAGTTCTACATGGCTTTGAATTTGGCATGGGCCAGTGCATTAGATAAGTAACAAATCTCAATTTTATCATTAACAGTTCAATAGAAATAAGCAGAAATGCAAATCCTGTCGCTGTAGCGCCCCCATGTGGACAATTGGTGTGGCCTTCGCAGGGATTGCTAGGGGTTAGGAGACAAATGTACAAGCCTATTTTTGTTCAGATCAGCTGTTGTTAATCCTGTCAAAGGCCTGTCAGAATGCTGCTTGATTTTGATTGGCTGATGGTGGCTAGGGTTTTATGACTAATGACTGCCCTGATAGATTCCTGACCTCAGGCTTCAGAGTAGTACATGTATGCCAAATTTCATTTGGATCGGTCAAGGAAGTCAGGAGATATTGGCAGTTTTTAGTTGTAGCGCCCCCTATTGACGAAATGCGGCCCGCCTTCAACAGTGTCCCCAGAATGGGGTACGGAGATAGGATTTCAAATTTGGTGAAGGTAGGCTAAGGTATGGCCAAGTTATAACAGTCAGACCAATACTGGCTAAATTTACGTAGACTTTGGGCGTGGCTAGTGGCCGTATGATAGACCAATATCAGGGTTATTTGAATTATTATTCATCAGCTCAGAGACCTGATCGGTGTGATACCTCATTTGTCTGATTCCGTCAGACGGTGTAGGAATTACAAGCAAAAGTAGGTTTTGCAAATTATGCAAATTAGCAAAAAATCTAAGTAGGCGGAGCTTCATAGTCCAAATGGCAAGTTGGTAGGGCAAGGATGTCTCTATCAGTAGAAATATGAATTTCAATTATAGGACTAACAGGACAGGAGATATCAATCAAAACGCGTTAGAGGGCGCCACGGCGCCCCCATCTGGCCGACATGGTTGGGTCGGATTATCTGAGTAGCGGGGAGGAATTGACATCATCGTACCAAGTTTCATAATTCTAGCACTTACGGTTTAGGCTGTACATTCAGTTTTAGGGCAGAAAAATAATAATAATAATAATAAATATAACTGCAAGCAGTGATAAGCGGTTCCAAAGCTAATGGAAAGAATAAGTGGGTAGAAATGGAGTATATGGAATAAAATGAAAAGTTCAATAATAATAGGACATAAAATAGAGACCGTAACTGCTGGGCAATGCATTTAAATAGTCAGAAAGTAGGAAATACTACTACGATAGCATGAGAAGCTAATGGACAGAATAAGTGGGTAGACATGGAGTACACAGCATAAAATGAAAAGTTCAATGGCATAAAATGAAAAGTTCAATAATAATAGGACATGAAATAGAGACTGTAATTGCTGGCCAATGCATTTAAATAGTCAGAAAGTAGGAAACAGTACTACAATAGCATGAGATCTGACATGTTGATGTTACAGTAGAAACGTTTAGTTAGTATAAGAATAAGGGTGGATGAGAAACAGGAGGAAAATGTAATTGCACCTGCTTAGGAGAAATATCACCAATGTAGATCTGTCTGGTGAAGTGCCTGAGCTTGACTGAATATATGGTTTGGGATGATGGCATATGAACAGTGGCTGTAGCGCCCCTGTTTGACTGATCGGCACCAAAGTTGGTGGGTCTCTCTGGGAGGCCGTGCTACATTAGTGGGTAAAATTTGGTGAGAATCGGATGAAGAATGCCTGAGATTTAGCTGTTTGATTGAAATAGGAATTGAAATGGTTTGGCCAGCAGGTGGAGCCTGCGCTCCATGGATAAATTCTATTCAATATTTTTAGGCCTTCTCAGCCAAGTTTGCTCTTAGACACATATGAACAGTCGCCATAGCGCCCCCGTTTGACTGATCGACATCAAAGTTGGAGGGTCTGTCTGTGGGCCAGTGCTACATTAGTGGGTGAAATTTTGTGAGGATTGGATGAAGCAAGCCTGAGATTTAGCTGTTTGACCTAAGGTGGATCTTAGGAGTATACAGATAGTGGCCATAGCACCCCCGTTTGACCGATCGGCATCAAAGTTTGAGGGTATGTCTGTAGACCAGGGCTACATAAGTGGATCAAATTTCGTGAGGATTGGATGAAGCATGCCTGAGATTTAGCTGTTTGATTGAAATCGGCTTATAAATGATGCAGGTTGGGTGTGGCTGGTGGCCATATTATACAGAAAGGTCAGGTATTTTTTAATAATCATCCCTGACGGCAGTGTCTTGATTGACTTGACACCAGAATCACTTACATGGGGTGTAGATTGTTAAAGTTATAGGAATATTTCATTTAATCAGTTTTTAACTATCACAAGGGAATGCAGATGACTGTTATTATGCAGTACATATATCCTGATTTGGCATGACTCACAGAACTTGCAGTACAAAGGATTTTTACCAGTAATATGAGACTTGAACAGAAATGAGATAAATGTCACTTTCACTGGTTTTGCAGGTTTAGAGACACATATTGCATTGCTGTAGCGCCCCCGTTTGACCAATCGGCACCAAATTTGGAGGGCCCTTACCACTACCGTCCTTGATGACATATTCAAGTTTGGTAGTGATTGGCTGAGGCAGGCCTGAGATACAGCTGTCTGATTGAAGTGGGCGTGGCACCTGTATGGTCTGGATGTGGCTGGTCGCCGTACCTTATAGAAAGTTTAGGATTTTTTGAATAATTGTGTACCAGGACTGTCTCCTGATTTGAATGATACCAGATTTACATAGGTTGGTTGAAAATCCCAGGAGGTTAACGAAATGTCATGTTTTTAGACTCCTATAAAATACGCAAAAGCGGAAAGAGATAGGATGAAGTTCTACATGTCTTTGAATTTGCCATGGGCCAGTGCATTAGATAAGTAACAAATCTCAATTTTATCATTAACAGTTCAATAGAAATAAGCAGAAATGCAAATCCTGTCGCTGTAGCGCCCCCATGTGGACAATTGGTGTGGCCTTCGCAGGGATTGCTAGGGGTTAGGAGACAAATGTACAAGCCTATTTTTGTTCATATCAGCTGTTGTTAAGCCTGTCAAAGGCCTGTCAGAATGCTGCTTGATTTTGATTGGCTGATGGTGGCTAGGGTTTTATGACTAATGACTGCCCTGATAGATTCCTGACCTCAGGCTTCAGAGTAGTACATGTATGCCAAATTTCATTTGGATCGGTCAAGGAAGTCAGGAGATATTGGCAGTTTTTAGTTGTAGCGCCCCCTATTGACGAAATGCGGCCCGCCTTCAACAGTGTCCCCAGAATGGGGTACGGAGATAGGATTTCAAATTTGGTGAAGGTAGGCTAAGGTATGGCCAAGTTATAACAGTCAGACCAATACTGGCTAAATTTACGTAGACTTTGGGCGTGGCTAGTGGCCGTATGATAGACCAATATCAGGGTTATTTGAATTATTATTCATCAGCTCAGAGACCTGATCGGTTTGATACCTCATTTGTCTGATTCCGTCAGACGGTGTAGGAATTACAAGCAAAAGTAGGTTTTGCAAATTATGCAAATTAGCAAAAAATCTAAGTAGGCGGAGCTTCATAGTCCAAATGGCAAGTTGGTAGGGCAAGGATGTCTCTATCAGTAGAAATATGAATTTCAATTATAGGACTAACAGGACAGGAGATATCAATCAAAACGCGTTAGAGGGCGCCACGGCGCCCCCATCTGGCCGACATGGTTGGTTCGGATTATCTGAGTAGCGGGGAGGAATTGACATCATCCTACCAAGTTTCATAATTCTAGCACTTACGGTTTAGGCTGTACATTCAGTTTTAGGGCAGAAAAATAATAATAATAATAATAATCCTAAGAAAAACAATAAGGTTCCATAGCACTTCGTGCTTTGGAACCTTAATAATCCTAAGAAAAACAATAAGGTTCCATAGCACTTCGTGCTTTGGAACCTTAATAATAATAATAATAATAATCCTAAGAAAAACAATAAGTTTCCAATGCACTTCGTGCTTTGGAACCTTAATAAATATAACTGCAAGCAGTGATAAGCGGTTCCAAAGCTAATGGAAAGAATAAGTGGGTAGAAATGGAGTACATGGAATAAAATGAAAAGTTCAATAATAATAGGACATAAAATAGAGACCGTAACTGCTGGGCAATGCATTTAAATAGTCAGAAAGTAGGAAATACTACTACTATAGCATGAGAAGCTAATGGACAGAATAAGTGGGTAGACATGGAGTACACAGCATAAAATGAAAAGTTCAATGGCATAAAATGAAAAGTTCAATAATAATAGGACATGAAATAGAGACTGTAATTGCTGGCCAATGCATTTAAATAGTCAGAAAGTAGGAAACAGTACTACAATAGCATGAGATCTGACATGTTGATGTTACAGTAGAAACGTTTAGTTAGGATAAGAAAAAGGGTGGATGAGAAACAGGAGGAAAATGTAATTGCACCTGCTTAGGAGAAATATCACCAATGTAGATCTGTCTGGTGAAGTGCCTGAGCTTGACTGAATATATGGTTTGGGATGATGGCATATGAACAGTGGCTGTAGCGCCCCTGTTTGACTGATCGGCACCAAAGTTGGTGGGTCTCTCTGGGAGGCCGTGCTACATTAGTGGGTAAAATTTGGTCAGAATCGGATGAAGAATGCCTGAGATTTAGCTGTTTGATTGAAATAGGAATTGAAATGGTTTGGCCAGCAGGTGGAGCCTGCGCTCCATGGATAAATTCTATTCAATACTTTTAGGCCTTCTCAGCCAAGTTTGCTCTTAGACACATATGAACAGTCGCCGTAGCGCCCCCGTTTGACCGATCGGCATCAAAGTTGGAGGGTCTGTCTGTGGGCAAGTGGTACATTTGTGGACCAAATTTCGTGAGGATTGGATGAAGCAAGCCTGAGATTTAGCTGTTTGACCTAAGGTGGATCTTAGGAGTATACAGATAGTGGCCATAGCACCCCCGTTTGACCGATCGGCATCAAAGTTTGAAGGTATGTCTGTAGACCAGTGCTACATAAGTGGATCAAATTTCGTGAGGATTGGATGAAGCATGCCTGAGATTTAGCTGTTTGATTGAAATCGGCTTATAAATGATGCAGGTTGGGTGTGGCTGGTGGCCATATTATACAGAAAGGTCAGGTATTTTTTAATAATCATCCCTGACGGCAGTGTCTTGATTGACTTGACACCAGAATCACTTACATGGGGTGTAGATTGTTAAAGTTATAGGAATATTTCATTTAATCCGTTTTTAAATATCACAAGGGAATGCAGATGACTGTTATTATGCAATACATATATCTTGATTTGGCATGACTCACAGAACTTGCAGTACAAAGGATTTTTACCAGTAATATGAGACTTGAACAGAAATGAGATAAATGTCACTTTCACTGGTTTTGCAGGTTTAGAGACACATATTGCATTGCTGTAGCGCCCCCGTTTGACCGATCGGCACCAAATTTGGAGGGCCCTTACCCACTACCGTCCTTGATGACATATTCAAGTTTGGTCGTGATTGGCTGAGGCAGGCCTGAGATACAGCTGTCTGATTGAAGTGGGCGTGGCACCTGTATGGTCTGGATGTGGCTGGTCGCCGTACCTTATAGAAAGTTTAGGATTTTTTGAATAATTGTATACCAGGACTGTCTCCTGATTTGAATGATATCAGATTTACATAGGTTGGTTGAAAATCCAAGGAGGTTAACGAAATGTCATGTTTTTAGACTCCTATAAAATACGCAAAAGCGGAAAGAGATAGGATGAAGTTCTACATGGCTTTGAATTTGGCATGGGCCAGTGCATTAGATAAGTAACAAATCTCAATTTTATCATTAACAGTTCAATAGAAATAAGCAGAAATGCAAATCCTGTCGCTGTAGCGCCCCCATGTGGACAATTGGTGTGGCCTTCGCAGGGATTGCTAGTGGTTAGGAGACAAATGTACAAGCCTATTTTTGTTCAGATCAGCTGTTGTTAAGCCTGTCAAAGGCCTGTCAGAATGCTGCTTGATTTTGATTGGCTGATGGTGGCTAGGGTTTTATGATTAATGACTGCCCTGATAGATACCTGACCTCAGGCTTCAGAGTAGTACATGTATGCCAAATTTCATTTGGATCGGTAAAGGCAGTCAGGAGATATTGGCAGTTTTTAGTTGTAGCGCCCCCTATTGACGAAATGCGGCCCGCCTTCAACAGTGTCCCCAGAATGGGGTACGGGGATAGGATTTAAAATTTGGTGAAGGTAGGCTAGGGTATGGCAAAGTTATAACAGTCAGACCAATACTAGCTAAATTTAGGTAGTCTTTGGGCGTGGCTAGTGGCTGTATCATACACAAATGTCAGGGTTATTTCAATGATTATGGATCAGCTCACAGACCTGATCAGTTTGATACCTCATTTGTCTGATTCCGTCAGACGGTGTAGGAATTACAAGCAAAAGTAGGTTTTGCAAATTATGCAAATTAGCAAAAAATCTAAGTAGGCGGAGCTTAATAGTCCAAATGGCAAGTTGGTAGGGCAAGGATGTCTCTATCAGTAGAAATATGAATTTCAATTATAGGACTAACAGGACAGGAGATATCAATCAAAACGCGTTAGAGGGCGCCACGGCGCCCCCATCTGGCCGACATGGTTGGTTCGGATGATCTGAGTAGCGGGGAGGAATTGACATCATCCTACCAAGTTTCATAATTCTAGCACTTACGGTTTAGGCTGTACATTCAGTTTTAGGGCAGAAAAATAATAATAAATATAACTGCAAGCAGTGATAAGCGGTTCCAAAGCTAATGGAAAGAATAAGTGGGTAGAAATGGAGTACATGGAATAAAATGAAAAGTTCAATAATAATAGGACATAAAATAGAGACCGTAACTGCTGGGCAATGCATTTAAATAGTCAGAAAGTAGGAAATACTACTACGATAGCATGAGAAGCTAATGGACAGAATAAGTGGATAGACATGGAGTACACAGCATAAAATGAAAAGTTCAATGGCATAAAATGAAAAGTTCAATAATAATAGGACATGAAATAGAGACTGTAATTGCTGGCCAATGCATTTAAATAGTCAGAAAGTAGGAAACAGTACTACAATAGCATGAGATCTGACATGTTGATGTTACAGTAGAAACGTTTAGTTAGGATAAGAAAAAGGGTGGATGAGAATCAGGAGGAAAATGTAATTGCACCTGCTTAGGAGAAATATCACCAATGTAGATCTGTCTGGTGAAGTGCCTGAGCTTGACTGAATATATGGTTTGGGATGATGGCATATGAACAGTGGCTGTAGCGCCCCTGTTTGACTGATCGGCACCAAAGTTGGTGGGTCTCTCTGGGAGGCCGTGCTACATTAGTGGGTAAAATTTGGTGAGAATCGGATGAAGAATGCCTGAGATTTAGCTGTTTGATTGAAATAGGAATTGAAATGGTTTGGCCAGCAGGTGGAGCCTGCGCTCCATGGATAAATTCTATTCAATACTTTTAGGCCTTCTCAGCCAAGTTTGCTCTTAGACACATATGAACAGTCGCCATAGCGCCCCCGTTTGACCGATTGACATCAAAGTTGGAGGGTCTGTCTGTGGGCCAGTGCTACATTAGTGGGTGAAATTTTGTGAGGATTGGATGAAGCAAGCCTGAGATTTAGCTGTTTGACCTAAGGTGGATCTTAGGAGTATACAGATAGTGGCCATAGCACCCCCGTTTGACCGATCGGCATCAAAGTTTGAGGGTATGTCTGTAGACCAGTGCTACATAATTGGATCAAATTTCGTGAGGATTGGATGAAGCACGCCTGAGATTTAGCTGTTTGATTGAAATCGGCTTATAAATGATGCAGGATGGGTGTGGCTGGTGGCCATATTATACAGATAGGTCAGGTATTTTTTAATAATCATCCCTGATGGCAGTGTCTTGATTGACTTGACACCAGAATCACTTACATGGGGTGTAGATTGTTAAAGTTATAGGAATATTTCATTTAATCCGTTTTTAAATATCACAAGGGAATGCAGATGACTGTTATTGTGCAATACATATATCTTGATTTGGCATGACTCACAGAACTTGCAGTACAAAGGATTTTTACCAGTAATATGAGACTTGAACAGAAATGAGATAAATGTCACTTTCACTGGTTTTGCAGGTTTAGAGACACATATTGCATTGCTGTAGCGCCCCCGTTTGACCGATCGGCAAGAAATTTGGAGGGCCCTTACCCACTACCGTCCTTGATGACATATTCAAGTTTGGTAGTGATTGGCTGAGGCAGGCCTGAGATACAGCTGTCTGATTGAAGTGGGCGTGGCACCTGTATGGTCTGGATGTGGCTGGTCGCCGTACCTTATAGAAAGTTTAGGATTTTTTGAATAATTGTATACCAGGACTGTCTCCTGATTTGAATGATATCAGATTTACATAGGTTGGTTGAAAATCCAAGGAGGTTAACGAAATGTCATGTTTTTAGACTCCTATAAAATACGCAAAAGCGGAAAGAGATAGGATGAAGTTCTACATGGCTTTGAATTTGGCATGGGCCAGTGCATTAGATAAGTAACAAATCTCAATTTTATCATTAACAGTTCAATAGAAATAAGCAGAAATGCAAATACTGTCGCTGTAGCGCCCCCATATGGACAATTGGTGTGGCCTTCGCAGGGATTGCTAGTGGTTAGGAGACAAATGTACAAGCCTATTTTTGTTCAGATCAGCTGTTGTTAAGCCTGTCAAAGGCCTGTCAGAATGCTGCTTTATTTTGATTGGCTGATGGTGGCTAGGGTTTTATGATTAATGACTGCCCTGATAGATACCTGACCTCAGGCTTCAGAGTAGTACATGTATGCCAAATTTCATTTGTTTCGGTAAAGGCAGTCAGGAGATATTGGCAGTTTTTAGTTGTAGCGCCCCCTATTGACGAAATGTGGCCCGCCTTCAACAGTGTCCCCAGAATGGGGTACGGGGATAGGATTTAAAATTTGGTGAAGGTAGGCTAGGGTATGGCCAAGTTATAACAGTCAGACCAATACTAGCTAAATTTAGGTAGTCTTTGGGCGTGGCTAGTGGCTGTATCATACACAAATGTCAGGGTTATTTGAATGATTATGGATCAGCTCACAGACCTGATCAGTTTGATACCTCATTTCTCTGATTCCGTCAGACGGTGTAGGAATTACAAGCAAAAGTAGGTTTTGCAAATTATGCAAATTAGCAAAAAATCTAAGTAGGCGGAGCTTAATAGTCCAAATGGCAAGTTGGTAGGGCAAGGATGTCTCTATCAGTAGAAATATGAATTTCAATTATAGGACTAACAGGACAGGAGATATCAATCAAAACACGTTAGAGGGCGCCACGGCGCCCCCATCTGGCGGACATGGTTGGGTCGGATTATCTGAGTAGCGGGGAGGAATTGACATCATCCTACCAAGTTTCATAATTCTAGCACTTGCAGTTTGGGCTGCCCATTCAGTTTTAGGGCAGAAAAATAATAATAATAATAATAATAATAATAATAATAATAATCCTAAGAAAAACAATAAGTTTCCATAGCACTTCGTGCTTTGGAACCTTAAATATAACTGCAAGCAGTGATAAGCGGTTCCAAAGCTAATGGAAAGAATAAGTGGGTAGAAATGGAGTACATGGAATAAAATGAAAAGTTCAATAATAATAGGACATAAAATAGAGACCGTAACTGCTGGGCAATGCATTTAAATAGTCAGAAAGTAGGAAATACTACTACGATAGCATGAGAAGCTAATGGACAGAATAAGTGGGTAGACATGGAGTACACAGCATAAAATGAAAAGTTCAATGGCATAAAATGAAAAGTTCAATAATAATAGGACATGAAATAGAGACTGTAATTGCTGGCCAATGCATTTAAATAGTCAGAAAGTAGGAAACAGTACTACAATAGCATGAGATCTGACATGTTGATGTTACAGTAGAAACGTTTAGTTAGGATAAGAAAAAGGGTGGATGAGAAACAGGAGGAAAATGTAATTGCACCTGCTGAGGAGAAATATCACCAATGTAGATCTGTCTGGTGAAGTGCCTGAGCTTGACTGAATATATGGTTTGGGATGATGGCATATGAACAGTGGCTGTAGCGCCCCTGTTTGACTGATCGGCACCAAAGTTGGTGGGTCTCTCTGGGAGGCCGTGCTACATTAGTGGGTAAAATTTGGTGAGAATCGGATGAAGAATGCCTGAGATTTAGCTGTTTGATTGAAATAGGAATTGAAATGGTTTGGCCAGCAGGTGGAGCCTGCGCTCCATGGATAAATTCTATTCAATATTTTTAGGCCTTCTCAGCCAAGTTTGCTCTTAGACACATATGAACAGTCGCCATAGCGCCCCCGTTTGACCGATCGACATCAAAGTTGGAGGGTCTGTCTGTGGGCCAGTGCTACATTAGTGAGTGAAATTTTGTGAGGATTGGATGAAGCAAGCCTGAGATTTAGCTGTTTGACCTAAGGTGGATCTTAGGAGTATACAGATAGTGGCCATAGCACCCCCGTTTGACCGATCGGCATCAAAGTTTGAGGGTATGTCTGTAGACCAGTGCTACATAAGTGGATCAAATTTCGTGAGGATTGGATGAAGCATGCCTGAGATTTAGCTGTTTGATTGAAATCGGCTTATAAATGATGCAGGTTGGGTGTGGCTGGTGGCCAAATTATACAGAAAGGTCAGGTATTTTTTAATAATCATCCCTGACGGCAGTGTCTTGATTGACTTGACACCAGAATCACTTACATGGGGTGTAGATTGTTAAAGTTATAGGAATATTTCATTTAATCCGTTTTTAAATATCACAAGGGAATGCAGATGACTGTTATTGTGCAATACATATATCTTGATTTGGCATGACTCACAGAACTTGCAGTACAAAGGATTTTTACCAGTAATATGAGACTTGAACAGAAATGAGATAAATGTCACTTTCACTGGTTTTGCAGGTTTAGAGACACATATTGCATTGCTGTAGCGCCCCCGTTTGACCAATCGGCACCAAATTTGGAGGGCCCTTACCCACTACCGTCCTTGATGACATATTCAAGTTTGGTAGTGATTGGCTGAGGCAGGCCTGAGATACAGCTGTCTGATTGAAGTGGGCGTGGCACCTGTATGGTCTGGATGTGGCTGGTCGCCGTACCTTATAGAAAGTTTAGGATTTTTTGAATAATTGTATACCAGGACTGTCTCCTGATTTGAATGATACCAGATTTACATAGGTTGGTTGAAAATCCAAGGAGGTTAACGAAATGTCATGTTTTTAGACTCCTATAAAATACGCAAAAGCGGAAAGAGATAGGATGAACATCTACATGGCTTTGAATTTGGCATGGGCCAGTGCATTAGATAAGTAACAAATCTCAATTTTATCATTAACAGTTCAATAGAAATAAGCAGAAATGCAAATCCTGTCGCTGTAGCGCCCCCATGTGGACAATTGGTGTGGCCTTCGCAGGGATTGCTAGGGGATAGGAGACAAATGTACAAGCCTATTTTTGTTCAGATCAGCTGTTGTTAAGCCTGTCAAAGGCCTGTCAGAATGCTGCTTGATTTTGATTGGCTGATGGTGGCTAGGGTTTTATGACTAATGACTGCCCTGATAGATTCCTGACCTCAGGCTTCAGAGTAGTACATGTATGCCAAATTTCATTTGGATCGGTCAAGGAAGTCAGGAGATATTGGCAGTTTTTAGTTGTAGCGCCCCCTATTGACGAAATGCGGCCCGCCTTCAACAGTGTCCCCAGAATTTGGTACAGAGATAGGATTTCAAATTTGGTGAAGGTAGGCTAAGGTATGGCCAAGTTATAACAGTCAGACAAATACTGGCTAAATTTACGTAGACTTTGGGCGTGGCTAGTGGCCGTATGATAGACCAATATCAGGATTATTTGAATTAGTATTCATCAGCTCAGAGACCTGATCAGTTTGATACCTCATTTGTCTGATTCCGTCAGACGGTGTAGGAATTACAAGCAAAAGTAGGTTTTGCAAATTATGCAAATTAGCAAAAAATCTAAGTAGGCGGAGCTTAATAGTCCAAATGGCAAGTTGGTAGGGCAAGGATGTCTCTATCAGTAGAAATATGAATTTCAATTATAGGACTAACAGGACAGGAGATATCAATCAAAACGCGTTAGGGGGCGCCACGGCGCCCCCATCTGGCCGACATGGTTGGGTCGGATTATCTGAGTAGCGGGGAGGAATTGACATCATCCTACCAAGTTTCATAATTCTAGCACTTACGGTTTAGGCTGTACATTCAGTTTTAGGGCAGAAAAATAATAATAAATATAACTGCAAGCAGTGATAAATGGTTCCAAAGCTAATGGAAAGAATAGGTGGGTAGACATGGAGTACACAGCATAAAATGAAAAGTTCAATAATAATGGGACATGAAATAGAGACTGTAATTGCTGGCCAATGCATTTAAATAGTCAGAAAGTAGGAAATACTACTACAATAGCATGAGAAGCTAATGGACAGAATAGGCTGATCATTTAGACAGAAGAAAGGCTGAAAGTATTCAATGGCATTTTATAAATGGAGCAAGGGCTCCACCTGCTAGATAATTTATTACAAAATTGCAATTGCTGCAGTTTACACAGCCTAAAGTATAATTGAAGGCTGATAAATTTGTAAAAGTCAGATGGCAGGACAGTAAAAGGAAATTGAAAATATGGACTCAGATGAAGGAGTGGGTGATTAATCTTTGAATGTTTGATGGAAAATAAGGATATTTCAGCTGAATTAACTAAGGTGGGTCTTAGACATATATGAACAGTGGCTGTAGCACCCCCGTTTGACTGATCGGCACCAAAGTTGGTTGGTCTCTCTGGGAGGCCGTGCTACATTAGTGGGTAAAATTTGGTGAGAATCGGATGAAGCATGCCTGAGATTTAGCTGTTTGATTGAAATAGGAATTGAAATGGTTTGGCCAGCAGGTGGAGCCTGCGCTCCATGGATAAATTCTATTCAATATTTTTAGGCCTTCTCAGCCAAGTTTGCTCTTAGACACATATGAACAGTCGCCATAGCGCCCCCGTTTGACCGATCGACATCAAAGTTGGAGGGTCTGTCTGTGGGCCAGTGCTACATTAGTGGGTGAAATTTTGTGAGGATTGGATGAAGCAAGCCTGAGATTTAGCTGTTTGACCTAAGGTGGATCTTAGGAGTATACAGATAGTGGCCATAGCACCCCCGTTTGACCGATCGGCATCAAAGTTTGAGGGTATGTCTGTAGACCAGTGCTACATAAGTGGATCAAATTTCGTGAGGATTGGATGAAGCATGCCTGAGATTTAGCTGTTTGATTGAAATGGGCTTATAAATGATGCAGGTTGGGTGTGGCTGGTGGCCATATTATACAGAAAGGTCAGGTATTTTTTAATAATCATCCCTGACGGCAGTGTCTTGATTGACTTGACACCAGAATCACTTACATGGGGTGTAGATTGTTAAAGTTATAGGAATATTTCATTTAATCCGTTTTTAAATATCACAAGGGAATGCAGATGACTGTTATTGTGCAATACATATATCTTGATTTGGCATGACTCACAGAACTTGCAGTACAAAGGATTTTTACCAGTAATATGAGACTTGAACAGAAATGAGATAAATGTCACTTTCACTGGTTTTGCAGGTTTAGAGACACATATTGCATTGCTGTAGCGCCCCCGTTTGACCAATCGGCACCAAATTTGGAGGGCCCTTACCCACTACCGTCCTTGATGACATATTCAAGTTTGGTAGTGATTGGCTGAGGCAGGCCTGAGATACAGCTGTCTGATTGAAGTGGGCGTGGCACCTGTATGGTCTGGATGTGGCTGGTCGCCGTACCTTATAGAAAGTTTAGGATTTTTTGAATAATTGTATACCAGGACTGTCTCCTGATTTGAATAATACTAGATATACATAGGTTGGTTGAAAATCCAAGGAGGTTAACGAAATGTCATGTTTTTAGACTCCTATAAAATACGCAAAAGCGGAAAGAGATAGGATGAAGTTCTACATGGATTTGAATTTGGCATGGGCCAGTGCATTAGATAAGTAACAAATCTCAATTTTATCATTAACAGTTCAATAGAAATAAGCAGAAATGCAAATCCTGTCGCTGTAGCGCCCCCATGTGGACAATTGGGGTGGCCTTCGCAGGGGTTGCTAGGGGTTAGGAGACAAATGTACAAGCCTATTTTTGTTCAGATCAGCTGTTGTTAAGCCTGTCAAAGGCCTGTCAGAATGCTGCTTGATTTTGATTGGCTGATGGTGGCTAGGGTTTTATGACTAATGACTGCCCTGATAGATTCCTGACCTCAGGCTTCAGAGTAGTACATGTATGCCAAATTTCATTTGGATCGGTCAAGGAAGTCAGGAGATATTGGCAGTTTTTAGTTGTAGCGCCCCCTATTGACGAAATGCGGCCCGCCTTCAACAGTGTCCCCAGAATTTGGTACAGAGATAGGATTTCAAATTTGGTGAAGGTAGGCTAAGGTATGGCCAAGTTATAACAGTCAGACCAATACTGGCTAAATTTACGTAGACTTTGGGCGTGGCTAGTGGCCGTATGATAGACCAATATCAGGATTATTTGAATTAGTATTCATCAGCTCAGAGACCTGATCAGTTTGATACCTCATTTGTCTGATTCCGTCAGACGGTGTAGGAATTACAAGCAAAAGTAGGTTTTGCAAATTATGCAAATTAGCAAAAAATCTAAGTAGGCGGAGCTTAATAGTCCAAATGGCAAGTTGGTAGGGCAAGGATGTCTCTATCAGTAGAAATATGAATTTCAATTATAGGCCTAACAGGACAGGAGATATCAATCAAAACGCGTTAGGGGGCGCCACGGCGCCCCCATCTGGCCGACATGGTTGGGTCGGATTATCTGAGTAGCGGGGAGGAATTGACATCATCCTACCAAGTTTCATAATTCTAGCACTTACGGTTTAGGCTGTACATTCAGTTTTAGGGCAGAAAAATAATAATAATAATAATAATAATCCTAAGAAAAACAATAAGGTTCCATTGCACTTCGTGCTTTGGAACCTTAAATATAACTGCAAGCAGTGATAAGCGGTTCCAAAGCTAATGGAAAAAATAAGTGGGTAGAAATGGAGTACATGGAATAAAATAAAAAGTTCAATAATAATAGGACATAAAATAGAGTCCGTAACTGCTGGGCAATGCATTTAAATAGTCAGAAAGTAGGAAATACTACTACGATAGCATGAGAAACTAATGGACAGAATAAGTGGGTAGACATGGAGTACACAGCATAAAATGAAAAGTTCAATGGCATAAAATGAAAAGTTCAATAATAATAGGACATGAAATAGAGACTGTAATTGCTGGCCAATGCATTTAAATAGTCAGAAAGTAGGAAACAGTACTACAATAGCATGAGATCTGACATGTTGATGTTACAGTAGAAACGTTTAGTTAGGATAAGAAAAAGGGTGGATGAGAATCAGGCGGAAAATGTAATTGCACCTGCTTAGGAGAAATATCACCAATGTAGATCTGTCTGGTGAAGTGCCTGAGCTTGACTGAATATATGATTTGGGATGATGGCATATGAACAGTGGCTGTAGCGCCCCTGTTTGACTGATCGGCACCAAAGTTGGTGGGTCTCTCTGGGAGGCCGTGCTACATTAGTGGGTAAAATTTGGTGAGAATCGGATGAAGAATGCCTGAGATTTAGCTGTTTGATTGAAATAGGAATTGAAATGGTTTGGCCAGCAGGTGGAGCCTGCGCTCCATGGATAAATTCTATTCAATACTTTTAGGCCTTCTCAGCCAAGTTTGCTCTTAGACACATATGAACAGTCGCCATAGCGCCCCCGTTTGACCGATCGACATCAAAGTTGGAGGGTCTGTCTGTGGGCCAGTGCTACATTAGTGGGTGAAATTTTGTGAGGATTGGATGAAGCAAGCCTGAGATTTAGCTGTTTGACCTAAGGTGGATCTTAGGAGTATACAGATAGTGGCCATAGCACCCCCGTTTGACCGATCGGCATCAAAGTTTGAGGGTATGTCTGTAGACCAGTGCTACATAATTGGATCAAATTTCGTGAGGATTGGATGAAGCACGCCTGAGATTTAGCTGTTTGATTGAAATCGGCTTATAAATGATGCAGGATGGGTGTGGCTGGTGGCCATATTATACAGATAGGTCAGGTATTTTTTAATAATCATCCCTGATGGCAGTGTCATGATTGACTTGACACCAGAATCACTTACATGGGGTGTAGATTGTTAAAGTTATAGGAATATTTCATTTAATCCGTTTTTAAATATCACAAGGGAATGCAGATGACTGTTATTGTGCAATACATATATCTTGATTTGGCATGACTCACAGAACTTGCAGTACAAAGGATTTTTACCAGTAATATGAGACTTGAACAGAAATGAGATAAATGTCACTTTCACTGGTTTTGCAGGTTTAGAGACACATATTGCATTGCTGTAGCGCCCCCGTTTGACCAATCGGCACCAAATTTGGAGGGCCCTTACCCACTACCGTCCTTGATGACATATTCAAGTTTGGTAGTGATTGGCTGAGGCAGGCCTGAGATACAGCTGTCTAATTGAAGTGGGCGTGGCACCTGTATGGTCTGGATGTGGCTGGTCGCCGTACCTTATAGAAAGTTTAGGATTTTTTGAATAATTGTATACCAGGACTGTCTCCTGATTTGAATAATACTAGATATACATAGATTGGTTGAAAATCCAAGGAGGTTAACGAAATGTCATGTTTTTAGACTCCTATAAAATACGCAAAAGCGGAAAGAGATAGGATGAAGTTCTACATGGATTTGAATTTGGCATGGGCCAGTGCATTAGATAAGTAACAAATCTCAATTTTATCATTAACAGTTCAATAGAAATAAGCAGAAATGCAAATCCTGTCGCTGTAGCGCCCCCATGTGGACAATTGGGGTGGCCTTCGCAGGGGTTGCTAGGGGTTAGGAGACAAATGTACAAGCCTATTTTTGTTCAGATCAGCTGTTGTTAAGCCTGTCAAAGGCCTGTCAGAATGCTGCTTGATTTTGATTGGCTGATGGTGGCTAGGGTTTTATGACTAATGACTGCCCTGATAGATTCCTGACCTCAGGCTTCAGAGTAGTACATGTATGCCAAATTTCATTTGGATCGGTCAAGGAAGTCAGGAGATATTGGCAGTTTTTAGTTGTAGCGCCCCCTATTGACGAAATGCGGCCCGCCTTCAACAGTGTCCCCAGAATTTGGTACAGAGATAGGATTTCAAATTTGGTGAAGGTAGGCTAAGGTATGGCAAAGTTATAACAGTCAGACAAATACTGGCTAAATTTACGTAGACTTTGGGCGTGGCTAGTGGCCGTATGATAGACCAATATCAGGATTATTTGAATTAGTATTCATCAGCTCAGAGACCTGATCAGTTTGATACCTCATTTGTCTGATTCCGTCAGACGGTGTTGGAATTACAAGCAAAAGTAGGTTTTGCAAATTATGCAAATTAGCAAAAAATCTAAGTAGGCGGAGCTTAATAGTCCAAATGGCAAGTTGGTAGGGCAAGGATGTCTCTATCAGTAGAAATATGAATTTCAATTATAGGACTAACAGGACAGGAGATATCAATCAAAACGCGTTAGGGGGCGCCACGGCGCCCCCATCTGGCCGACATGGTTGGGTCGGATTATCTGAGTAGCGGGGAGGAATTGACATCATCCTACCAAGTTTCATAATTCTAGCACTTACGGTTTAGGCTGTACATTCAGTTTTAGGGCAGAAAAATAATAATAATAATAATAATAATCCTAAGAAAAACAATAAGGTTCCATTGCACTTCGTGCTTTGGAACCTTAATAATCCTAAGAAAAACAATAAGGTTCCATTGCACTTCGTGCTTTGGAACCTTAATAATAAATATAACTGCAAGCAGTGATAAGCGGTTCCAAAGCTAATGGAAAGAATAAGTGGGTAGAAATGGAGTACATGGAATAAAATGAAAAGTTCAATAATAATAGGACATAAAATAGAGACCGTAACTGCTGGCCAATGCATTTAAATAGTCAGAAAGTAGGAAACAGTACTACAGTAGCATGAGATCTGACATGTTGATGTTACAGTAGAAACGTTTATTTAGGATAAGAAAAAGGGTGGATGAGAAACAGGAGGAAAATGTAATTGCACCTGCTTAGGAGAAATATCACCAATGTAGATCTGTCTGGTGAAGTGCCTGAGCTTGACTGAATATATGGTTTGGGATGATGGCATATGAACAGTGGCTGTAGCGCCCCTGTTTGACTGATCGGCACCAAAGTTGGTGGGTCTCTCTGGGAGGCCGTGCTACATTAGTGGGTAAAATTTGGTGAGAATCGGATGAAGAATGCCTGAGATTTAGCTGTTTGATTGAAATAGGTATTGAAATGGTTTGGCCAGCAGGTGGAGCCTGCGCTCCATGGATAAATTCTATTCAATATTTTTAGGCCTTCTCAGCCAAGTTTGCTCTTAGACACATATGAACAGTCGCCATAGCGCCCCCGTTTGACTGATCGACATCAAAGTTGGAGGGTCTGTCTGTGGGCCAGTGCTACATTAGTGGGTGAAATTTTGTGAGGATTGGATGAAGCAAGCCTGAGATTTAGCTGTTTGACCTAAGGTGGATCTTAGGAGTATACAGATAGTGGCCATAGCACCCCCGTTTGACCGATCGGCATCAAAGTTGGAGGGTCTGTCTGTGGGCCAGTGCTACATTAGTGGATCAAATTTCGTGAGGATTGGATGAAGCATGCCTGAGATTTAGCTGTTTGATTGAAATCGGCTTATAAATGATGCAGGTTGGGTGTGGCTGGTGGCCATATTATACAGAAAGGTCAGGTATTTTTTAATAATCATCCCTGACGGCAGTGTCTTGATTGACTTGACACCAGAATCACTTACATGGGGTGTAGATTGTTAAAGTTATAGGAATATTTCATTTAATCCGTTTTTAAATATCACAAGGGAATGCAGATGACTGTTATTATGCAATACATATATCTTGATTTGGCATGACTCACAGAACTTGCAGTACAAAGGATTTTTACCAGTAATATGAGACTTGAACAGAAATGAGATAAATGTCACTTTCACTGGTTTTGCAGGTTTAGAGACACATATTGCATTGCTGTAGCGCCCCCGTTTGACCAATCGGCACCAAATTTGGAGGGCCCTTACCCACTACCGTCCTTGATGACATATTCAAGTTTGGTAGTGATTGGCTGAGGCAGGCCTGAGATACAGCTGTCTGATTGAAGTGGGCGTGGCACCTGTATGGTCTGGATGTGGCTGGTCGCCGTACCTTATAGAAAGTTTAGGATTTTTTGAATAATTGTATACCAGGACTGTCTCCTGATTTGAATAATACTAGATATACATAGGTTGGTTGAAAATCCAAGGAGGTTAATGAAATGTCATGTTTTTAGACTCCTATAAAATACGCAAAAGCGGAAAGAGATAGGATGAAGTTCTACATGGATTTGAATTTGGCATGGGCCAGTGCATTAGATAAGTAACAAATCTCAATTTTATCATTAACAGTTCAATAGAAATAAGCAGAAATGCAAATCCTGTCGCTGTAGCGCCCCCATGTGGACAATTGGGGTGGCCTTCGCAGGGTTTGCTAGGGGTTAGGAGACAAATGTACAAGCCTATTTTTGTTCAGATCAGCTGTTGTTAAGCCTGTCAAAGGCCTGTCAGAATGCTGCTTGATTTTGATTGGCTGATGGTGGCTAGGGTTTTATGACTAATGACTGCCCTGATAGATTCCTGACCTCAGGCTTCAGAGTAGTACATGTATGCCAAATTTCATTTGGATCGGTCAAGGAAGTCAGGAGATATTGGCAGTTTTTAGTTGTAGCGCCCCCTATTGACGAAATGCGGCCCGCCTTCAATAGTGTCCCCAGAATTTGGTACAGAGATAGGCTTTCAAATTTGGTGAAGGTAGGCTAAGGTATGGCCAAGTTATAACAGTCAGACCAATACTGGCTAAATTTACGTAGACTTTGGGCGTGGCTAGTGGCCGTATGATAGACCAATATCAGGGTTATTTGAATTATTATTCATCAGCTCAGAGACCTGATCGGTTTTATACCTCATTTGTCTGATTCCGTCAGACGGTGTAGGAATTACAAGCAAAAGTAGGTTTTGCAAATTAGCAAAAAATCTAAGTAGGCGGAGCTTCATAGTCCAAATGGCAAGTTGGTAGGGCAAGGATGTCTCTATCAGTAGAAATATGAATTTCAATTATAGGACTAACAGGACAGGAGATATCAATCAAAACGCGTTAGGGGGCGCCACGGCGCCCCCATCTGGCCGACATGGTTGGGTCGGATTATCTGAGTAGCGGGGAGGAATTGACATCATCCTACCAAGTTTCATAATTCTAGCACTTACGGTTTAGGCTGTACATTCAGTTTTAGGGCAGAAAAATAATAATAAATATAACTGCAAGCAGTGATAAGCGGTTCCAAAGCTAATGGAAAGAATAAGTGGGTAGAAATGGAGTACATGGAATAAAATGAAAAGTTCAATAATAATAGGACATAAAATAGAGACCGTAACTGCTGGGCAATGCATTTAAATAGTCAGAAAGTAGGAAATACTACTACGATAGCATGAGAAGCTAATGGACAGAATAAGTGGGTAGACATGGAGTACACAGCATAAAATGAAAAGTTCAATGGCATAAAATGAAAAGTTCAATAATAATAGGACATGAAATAGAGACTGTAATTGCTGGCCAATGCATTTAAATAGTCAGAAAGTAGGAAACAGTACTACAATAGCATGAGATCTGACATGTTGATGTTACAGTAGAAACGTTTAGTTAGGATAAGAAAAAGGGTGGATGAGAAACAGGAGGAAAATGTAATTGCACCTGCTTAGGAGAAATATCACCAATGTAGATCTGTCTGGTGAAGTGCCTGAGCTTGACTGAATATATGGTTTGGGATGATGGCATATGAACAGTGGCTGTAGCGCCCCTGTTTGACTGATCGGCACCAAAGTTGGTGGGTCTCTCTGGGAGGCCGTGCTACATTAGTGGGTAAAATTTGGTGAGAATCGGATGAAGAATGCCTGAGATTTAGCTGTTTGATTGAAATAGGAATTGAAATGGTTTGGCCAGCAGGTGGAGCCTGCGCTCCATGGATAAATTCTATTCAATATGTTTAGGCCTTCTCAGCCAAGTTTGCTCTTAGACACATATGAACAGTCGCCATAGCGCCCCCGTTTGACCGATCGACATCAAAGTTGGAGGGTCTGTCTGTGGGCCAGTGCTACATTAGTGGGTGAAATTTTGTGAGGATTGGATGAAGCAAGCCTGAGATTTAGCTGTTTGACCTAAGGTGGATCTTAGGAGTATACAGATAGTGGCCATAGCACCCCCGTTTGACCGATCGGCATCAAAGTTTGAGGGTATGTCTGTAGACCAGTGCTACATAAGTGGATCAAATTTCGTGAGGATTGGATGAAGCATGCCTGAGATTTAGCTGTTTGATTGAAATCAGCTTATAAATGATGCAGGTTGGGTGTGGCTGGTGGCCATATTATACAGAAAGGTCAGGTATTTTTTAATAATCATCCCTGACGGCAGTGTCTTGATTGACTTGACACCAGAATCACTTACATGGGGTGTAGATTGTTAAAGTTATAGGAATATTTCATTTAATCCGTTTTTAAATATCACAAGGGAATGCAGATGACTGTTATTATGCAATACAAATATCTTGATTTGGCATGACTCACAGAACTTGCAGTACAAAGGATTTTTACCAGTAATATGAGACTTGAACAGAAATGAGATAAATGTCACTTTCACTGGTTTTGCAGGTTTAGAGACACATATTGCATTGCTGTAGCGCCCCCGTTTGACCGATCGGCACCAAATTTGGAGGGCCCTTACCCACTACCGTCCTTGATGACATATTCAAGTTTGGTAGTGATTGGCTGAGGCAGGCCTGAGATACAGCTGTCTGATTGAAGTGGGCGTGGCACCTGTATAGTCTGGATGTGGCTGGTCGCCGTACCTTATAGAAAGTTTAGGATTTTTTGAATAATTGTATACCAGGACTGTCTCCTGATTTGAATGATATCAGATTTACATAGGTTGGTTGAAAATCCAAGGAGGTTAACGAAATGTCATGTTTTTAGACTCCTATAAAATACGCAAAAGCGGAAAGAGATAGGATGAAGTTCTACATGGCTTTGAATTTGGCATGGGCCAGTGCATTAGATAAGTAACAAATCTCAATTTTATCATTAACAGTTCAATAGAAATAAGCAGAAATGCAAATCCTGTTGCTGTAGCGCCCCCATGTGGACAATTGGGGTGGCCTTCGCAGGGGTTGCTAGGGGTTAGGAGACAAATGTACAAGCCTATTTTTGTTCAGATCAGCTGTTGTTAAGCCTGTCAAAGGCCTGTCAGAATGCTGCTTGATTTTGATTGGCTGATGGTGGCTAGGGTTTTATGACTAATGACTGCCCTGATAGATTCCTGACCTCAGGCTTCAGAGTAGTACATGTATGCCAAATTTCATTTGGATCGGTCAAGGAAGTCAGGAGATATTGGCAGTTTTTAGTTGTAGCGCCCCCTATTGACGAAATGCGGCCCGCCTTCAACAGTGTCCCCAGAATTTGGTACAGAGATAGGATTTCAAATTTGGTGAAGGTAGGCTAAGGTATGGCCAAGTTATAACAGTCAGACCAATACTGGCTAAATTTACGTAGACTTTGGGCGTGGCTAGTGGCTGTTTCATACACAAATTTCAGGGTTATTTGAATGATTATGGATCAGCTCACAGACCTGATCAGTTTGATACCTCATTTGTCTGATTCCGTCAGACGGTGTAGGAATTACAAGCAAAAGTAGGTTTTGCAAATTATGCAAATTAGCAAAAAATCTAAGTAGGCGGAGCTTAATAGTCCAAATGGCAAGTTGGTAGGGCAAGGATGTCTCTATCAGTAGAAATATGAATTTCAATTATAGGACTAAAAGGACAGGAGATATCAATCAAAACGCGTTAGGGGGCGCCACGGCGCCCCCATCTGGCCAACATGGTTGGGTCGGATGATCTGAGTAGCGGGGAGGAATTGACATCATCCTACCAAGTTTCATAATTCTAGCACTTACGGTTTAGGCTGTACATTCAGTTTTAGGGCAGAAAAATAATAATAATAATAATAAATATAACTGCAAGCAGTGATAAGCGGTTCCAAAGCTAATGGAAAGAATAAGTGGGTAGAAATGGAGTATATGGAATAAAATGAAAAGTTCAATAATAATAGGACATAAAATAGAGACCGTAACTGCTGGGCAATGCATTTAAATAGTCAGAAAGTAGGAAATACTACTACGATAGCATGAGAAGCTAATGGACAGAATAAGTGGGTAGACATGGAGTACACAGCATAAAATGAAAAGTTCAATGGCATAAAATGAAAAGTTCAATAATAATAGGACATGAAATAGAGACTGTAATTGCTGGCCAATGCATTTAAATAGTCAGAAAGTAGGAAACAGTACTACAATAGCATGAGATCTGACATGTTGATGTTACAGTAGAAACGTTTAGTTAGTATAAGAATAAGGGTGGATGAGAAACAGGAGGAAAATGTAATTGCACCTGCTTAGGAGAAATATCACCAATGTAGATCTGTCTGGTGAAGTGCCTGAGCTTGACTGAATATATGGTTTGGGATGATGGCATATGAACAGTGGCTGTAGCGCCCCTGTTTGACTGATCGGCACCAAAGTTGGTGGGTCTCTCTGGGAGGCCGTGCTACATTAGTGGGTAAAATTTGGTGAGAATCGGATGAAGAATGCCTGAGATTTAGCTGTTTGATTGAAATAGGAATTGAAATGGTTTGGCCAGCAGGTGGAGCCTGCGCTCCATGGATAAATTCTATTCAATATTTTTAGGCCTTCTCAGCCAAGTTTGCTCTTAGACACATATGAACAGTCGCCATAGCGCCCCCGTTTGACTGATCGACATCAAAGTTGGAGGGTCTGTCTGTGGGCCAGTGCTACATTAGTGGGTGAAATTTTGTGAGGATTGGATGAAGCAAGCCTGAGATTTAGCTGTTTGACCTAAGGTGGATCTTAGGAGTATACAGATAGTGGCCATAGCACCCCCGTTTGACCGATCGGCATCAAAGTTTGAGGGTATGTCTGTAGACCAGGGCTACATAAGTGGATCAAATTTCGTGAGGATTGGATGAAGCATGCCTGAGATTTAGCTGTTTGATTGAAATCGGCTTATAAATGATGCAGGTTGGGTGTGGCTGGTGGCCATATTATACAGAAAGGTCAGGTATTTTTTAATAATCATCCCTGACGGCAGTGTCTTGATTGACTTGACACCAGAATCACTTACATGGGGTGTAGATTGTTAAAGTTATAGGAATATTTCATTTAATCAGTTTTTAACTATCACAAGGGAATGCAGATGACTGTTATTATGCAGTACATATATCCTGATTTGGCATGACTCACAGAACTTGCAGTACAAAGGATTTTTACCAGTAATATGAGACTTGAACAGAAATGAGATAAATGTCACTTTCACTGGTTTTGCAGGTTTAGAGACACATATTGCATTGCTGTAGCGCCCCCGTTTGACCAATCGGCACCAAATTTGGAGGGCCCTTACCCACTACCGTCCTTGATGACATATTCAAGTTTGGTAGTGATTGGCTGAGGCAGGCCTGAGATACAGCTGTCTGATTGAAGTGGGCGTGGCACCTGTATGGTCTGGATGTGGCTGGTCGCCGTACCTTATAGAAAGTTTAGGATTTTTTGAATAATTGTGTACCAGGACTGTCTCCTGATTTGAATGATACCAGATTTACATAGGTTGGTTGAAAATCCCAGGAGGTTAACGAAATGTCATGTTTTTAGACTCCTATAAAATACGCAAAAGCGGAAAGAGATAGGATGAAGTTCTACATGGATTTGAATTTGGCATGGGCCAGTGCATTAGATAAGTAACAAATCTCAATTTTATCATTAACAGTTCAATAGAAATAAGCAGAAATGCAAATCCTGTCGCTGTAGCGCCCCCATGTGGACAATTGGTGTGGCCTTCGCAGGGATTGCTAGGGGTTAGGAGACAAATGTACAAGCCTATTTTTGTTCATATCAGCTGTTGTTAAGCCTGTCAAAGGCCTGTCAGAATGCTGCTTGATTTTGATTGGCTGATGGTGGCTAGGGTTTTATGACTAATGACTGCCCTGATAGATTCCTGACCTCAGGCTTCAGAGTAGTACATGTATGCCAAATTTCATTTGGATCGGTCAAGGAAGTCAGGAGATATTGGCAGTTTTTAGTTGTAGCGCCCCCTATTGACGAAATGCGGCCCGCCTTCAACAGTGTCCCCAGAATGGGGTACGGAGATAGGATTTCAAATTTGGTGAAGGTAGGCTAAGGTATGGCCAAGTTATAACAGTCAGACCAATACTGGCTAAATTTACGTAGACTTTGGGCGTGGCTAGTGGCCGTATGATAGACCAATATCAGGGTTATTTGAATTATTATTCATCAGCTCAGAGACCTGATCGGTTTGATACCTCATTTGTCTGATTCCGTCAGACGGTGTAGGAATTACAAGCAAAAGTAGGTTTTGCAAATTATGCAAATTAGCAAAAAATCTAAGTAGGCGGAGCTTCATAGTCCAAATGGCAAGTTGGTAGGGCAAGGATGTCTCTATCAGTAGAAATATGAATTTCAATTATAGGACTAACAGGACAGGAGATATCAATCAAAACGCGTTAGAGGGCGCCACGGCGCCCCCATCTGGCCGACATGGTTGGTTCGGATTATCTGAGTAGCGGGGAGGAATTGACATCATCCTACCAAGTTTCATAATTCTAGCACTTACGGTTTAGGCTGTACATTCAGTTTTAGGGCAGAAAAATAATAATAATAATAATAATCCTAAGAAAAACAATAAGGTTCCATAGCACTTCGTGCTTTGGAACCTTAAATATAACTGCAAGCAGTGATAAATGGTTCCAAAGCTAATGGAAAGAATAGGTGGGTAGACATGGAGTACACAGCATAAAATGAAAAGTTCAATAATAATGGGACATGAAATAGAGACTGTAATTGCTGGCCAATGCATTTAAATAGTCAGAAAGTAGGAAATACTACTACGATAGCATGAGATCTGACATGTTGATGTTACAGTAGAAACGTTTAGTTAGGATAAGAAAAAGGGTGGATGAGAAACAGGAGGAAAATGTAATTGCACCTGCTTAGGAGAAATATCACCAATGTAGATCTGTCTGGTGAAGTGCCTGAGCTTGACTGAATATATGGTTTGGGATGATGGCATATGAACAGTGGCTGTAGCGCCCCTGTTTGACTGATCGGCACCAAAGTTGGTGGGTCTCTCTGGGAGGCCGTGTTACATTAGTGGTTAAAATTTGGTGAGAATCGGATGAAGCATGCCTGAGATTTAGCTGTTTGATTGAAATAGGAATTGAAATGGTTTGGCCAGCAGGTGGAGCCTGCGCTCCATGGATGAATTCTATTCAATATGTTTAGGCCTTCTCAGCCAAGTTTGCTCTTAGACACATATGAACAGTCGCCATAGCGCCCCCGTTTGACCGATCGACATCAAAGTTGGATGGTCTGTCTGTGGGCCAGTGCTACATTAGTGGGTGAAATTTTGTGAGGATTGGATGAAGCAAGCCTGAGATTTAGCTGTTTCACCTAAGGTGGATCTTAGGAGTATACAGATAGTGGCCATAGCACCCCCGTTTGACCGATCGGCATCAAAGTTTGAAGGTATGTCTGTAGACCAGTGCTACATAAGTGGATCAAATTTCGTGAGGATTGGATGAAGCATGCCTGAGATTTAGCTGTTTGATTGAAATCGGCTTATAAATGATGCAGGTTGGGTGTGGCTGGTGGCCATATTATACAGAAAGGTCAGGTATTTTTTAATAATCATCCCTGACGGCAGTGTCTTGATTGACTTGACACCAGAATCACTTACATGGGGTGTAGATTGTTAAAGTTATAGGAATATTTCATTTAATCAGTTTTTAAATATCACAAGGGAATGCAGATGACTGTTATTATGCAATACATATATCTTGATTTGGCATGACTCACAGAACTTGCAGTACAAAGGATTTTTACCAGTAATATGAGACTTGAACAGAAATGAGATAAATGTCACTTTCACTGGTTTTGCAGGTTTAGAGACACATATTGCATTGCTGTAGCGCCCCCGTTTGACCAATCGGCACCAAATTTGGAGGGCCCTTACCCACTACCGTCCTTGATGACATATTCAAGTTTGGTAGTGATTGGCTGAGGCAGGCCTGAGATACAGCTGTCTGATTGAAGTGGGCGTGGCACCTGTATGGTCTGGATGTGGCTGGTCGCCGTACCTTATAGAAAGTTTAGGATTTTTTGAATAATTGTATACCAGGACTGTCTCCTGATTTGAATGATATCAGATTTACATAGGTTGGTTGAAAATCCAAGGAGGTTAACGAAATGTCATGTTTTTAGACTCCTATAAAATACGCAAAAGCGGAAAGAGATAGGATGAAGTTCTACATGGATTTGAATTTGGCATGGGTCAGTGCATTAGATAAGTAACAAATCTCAATTTTATCATTAACAGTTCAATAGAAATAAGCAGAAATGCAAATCCTGTCGCTGTAGCGCCCCCATGTGGACAATTGGTGTGGCCTTCGCAGGGATTGCTAGTGGTTAGGAGACAAATGTACAAGCCTATTTTTGTTCAGATCAGCTGTTGTTAAGCCTGTCAAAGGCCTGTCAGAATGCTGCTTGATTTTGATTGGCTGATGGTGGCTAGGGTTTTATGATTAATGACTGCCCTGATAGATACCTGACCTCAGGCTTCAGAGTAGTACATGTATGCCAAATTTCATTTGGATCGGTAAAGGCAGTCAGGAGATATTGGCAGTTTTTAGTTGTAGCGCCCCCTATTGACGAAATGCGTCCCGCCTTCAACAGTGTCCCCAGAATGGGGTACGGGGATAGGATTTAAAATTTGGTGAAGGTAGGCTAGGGTATGGCCAAGTTATAACAGTCAGACCAATACTGGCTAAATTTAGGTAGTCTTTGGGCGTGGCTAGTGGCTGTATCATACACAAATGTCAGGGTTATTTGAATGATTATGGATCAGCTCACAGACCTGATCAGTTTGATACCTCATTTGTCTGATTCCGACAGACGGTGTAGGAATTACAAGCAAAAGTAGGTTTTGCAAATTATGCAAATTAGCAAAAAATCTAAGTAGGCGGAGCTTAATAGTCCAAATGGCAAGTTGGTAGGGCAAGGATGTCTCTATCAGTAGAAATATGAATTTCAATTATAGGACTAACAGGACAGGAGATATCAATCAAAACACGTTAGGGGGCGCCACGGCGCCCCCATCTGGCCGACATGGTTGGGTCGGATTATCTGAGTAGCGGGGAGGAATTGACATCATCCTACCAAGTTTCATAATTCTAGCACTTACAGTTTGGGCTGCCCATTCAGTTTTAGGGCAGAAAAATAATAATAATAATAATAAATATAACTGCAAGCAGTGATAAGCGGTTCCAAAGCTAATGGAAAGAATAAATGGGTAGAAATGGAGTACATGGAATAAAATGAAAAGTTCAATAATAATAGGACATGAAATAGAGACTGTAATTGCTGGCCAATGCATTTAAATAGTCAGAAAGTAGGAAACAGTACTACAATAGCATGAGATCTGACATGTTGATGTTACAGTAGAAACGTTTAGTTAGGATAAGAAAAAGGGTGGATGAGAATCAGGAGGAAAATGTAATTGCACCTGCTTAGGAGAAATATCACCAATGTAGATCTGTCTGGTGAAGTGCCTGAGCTTGACTGAATATATGGTTTGGGATGATGGCATATGAACAGTGGCTGTAGCGCCCCTGTTTGACTGATCGGCACCAAAGTTGGTGGGTCTCTCTGGGAGGCCGTGCTACATTAGTGGGTAAAATTTGGTGAGAATCGGATGAAGAATGCCTGAGATTTAGCTGTTTGATTGAAATAGGAATTGAAATGGTTTGGCCAGCAGGTGGAGCCTGCGCTCCATGGATAAATTCTATTCAATACTTTTAGGCCTTCTCAGCCAAGTTTGCTCTTAGACACATATGAACAGTCGCCATAGCGCCCCCGTTTGACCGATTGACATCAAAGTTGGAGGGTCTGTCTGTGGGCCAGTGCTACATTAGTGGGTGAAATTTTGTGAGGATTGGATGAAGCAAGCCTGAGATTTAGCTGTTTGACCTAAGGTGGATCTTAGGAGTATACAGATAGTGGCCATAGCACCCCCGTTTGACCGATCGGCATCAAAGTTTGAGGGTATGTCTGTAGACCAGTGCTACATAATTGGATCAAATTTCGTGAGGATTGGATGAAGCACGCCTGAGATTTAGCTGTTTGATTGAAATCGGCTTATAAATGATGCAGGATGGGTGTGGCTGGTGGCCATATTATACAGATAGGTCAGGTATTTTTTAATAATCATCCCTGATGGCAGTGTCTTGATTGACTTGACACCAGAATCACTTACATGGGGTGTAGATTGTTAAAGTTATAGGAATATTTCATTTAATCCGTTTTTAAATATCACAAGGGAATGCAGATGACTGTTATTGTGCAATACATATATCTTGATTTGGCATGACTCACAGAACTTGCAGTACAAAGGATTTTTACCAGTAATATGAGACTTGAACAGAAATGAGATAAATGTCACTTTCACTGGTTTTGCAGGTTTAGAGACACATATTGCATTGCTGTAGCGCCCCCGTTTGACCGATCGGCAAGAAATTTGGAGGGCCCTTACCCACTACCGTCCTTGATGACATATTCAAGTTTGGTAGTGATTGGCTGAGGCAGGCCTGAGATACAGCTGTCTGATTGAAGTGGGCGTGGCACCTGTATGGTCTGGATGTGGCTGGTCGCCGTACCTTATAGAAAGTTTAGGATTTTTTGAATAATTGTATACCAGGACTGTCTCCTGATTTGAATGATATCAGATTTACATAGGTTGGTTGAAAATCCAAGGAGGTTAACGAAATGTCATGTTTTTAGACTCCTATAAAATACGCAAAAGCGGAAAGAGATAGGATGAAGTTCTACATGGCTTTGAATTTGGCATGGGCCAGTGCATTAGATAAGTAACAAATCTCAATTTTATCATTAACAGTTCAATAGAAATAAGCAGAAATGCAAATACTGTCGCTGTAGCGCCCCCATATGGACAATTGGTGTGGCCTTCGCAGGGATTGCTAGTGGTTAGGAGACAAATGTACAAGCCTATTTTTGTTCAGATCAGCTGTTGTTAAGCCTGTCAAAGGCCTGTCAGAATGCTGCTTGATTTTGATTGGCTGATGGTGGCTAGGGTTTTATGATTAATGACTGCCCTGATAGATACCTGACCTCACGCTTCAGAGTAGTACATGTATGCCAAATTTCATTTGTTTCGGTAAAGGCAGTCAGGAGATATTGGCAGTTTTTAGTTGTAGCGCCCCCTATTGACGAAATGTGGCCCGCCTTCAACAGTGTCCCCAGAATGGGGTACGGGGATAGGATTTAAAATTTGGTGAAGGTAGGCTAGGGTATGGCCAAGTTATAACAGTCAGACCAATACTAGCTAAATTTAGGTAGTCTTTGGGCGTGGCTAGTGGCTGTATCATACACAAATGTCAGGGTTATTTGAATGATTATGGATCAGCTCACAGACCTGATCAGTTTGATACCTCATTTCTCTGATTCCGTCAGACGGTGTAGGAATTACAAGCAAAAGTAGGTTTTGCAAATTATGCAAATTAGCAAAAAATCTAAGTAGGCGGAGCTTAATAGTCCAAATGGCAAGTTGGTAGGGCAAGGATGTCTCTATCAGTAGAAATATGAATTTCAATTATAGGACTAACAGGACAGGAGATATCAATCAAAACACGTTAGAGGGCGCCACGGCGCCCCCATCTGGCGGACATGGTTGGGTCGGATTATCTGAGTAGCGGGGAGGAATTGACATCATCCTACCAAGTTTCATAATTCTAGCACTTGCAGTTTGGGCTGCCCATTCAGTTTTAGGGCAGAAAAATAATAATAATAATAATAATAATAATAATAATAATAATCCTAAGAAAAACAATAAGTTTCCATAGCACTTCGTGCTTTGGAACCTTAAATATAACTGCAAGCAGTGATAAATGGTTCCAAAGCTAATGGAAAGAATAGGTGGGTAGACATGGAGTACACAGCATAAAATGAAAAGTTCAATAATAATGGGACATGAAATAGAGACTGTAATTGCTGGCCAATGCATTTAAATAGTCAGAAAGTAGGAAATACTACTACAATAGCATGAAAAGCTAATGGACAGAATAGGCTGATCATTTAGACAGAAGAAAGGCTGAAAGTATTCAATGGCATTTTATAAATGGAGCAAGGGCTCCACCTGCTAGATAATTTATTACAAAATTGCAATTGCTGCAGTTTACACAGCCTAAAGTATAATTGAAGGCTGATAAATTCGTAAAAGTCAGATGGCAGGACAGTAAAAGGAAATTGAAAATATGGACTCAGATGAAGGAGTGGGTGATTAATCTTTGAATGTTTGATGGAAAATAAGGATATTTCAGCTGAATTAACTAAGGTGGGTCTTAGACATATATGAACAGTGGCTGTGGCGCCCCCGTTTGACTGATCGGCACCAAAGTTGGTTGGTCTCTCTGGGAGGCCGTGCTACATTAGTGGGTAAAATTTGGTGAGAATCGGATGAAGCATGCCTGAGATTTAGCTGTTTGATTGAAATAGGAATTGAAATGGTTTGGCCAGCAGGTGGAGCCTGCGCTCCATGGATAAATTCTATTCAATATTTTTAGGCCTTCTCAGCCAAGTTTGCTCTTAGACACATATGAACAGTCGCCATAGCGCCCCCGTTTGACCGATCGACATCAAAGTTGGAGGGTCTGTCTGTGGGCCAGTGCTACATTAGTGGGTGAAATTTTGTGAGGATTGGATGAAGCAAGCCTGAGATTTAGCTGTTTGACCTAAGGTGGATCTTAGGAGTATACAGATAGTGGCCATAGCACCCCCGTTTGACCGATCGGCATCAAGGTTTGAGGGTATGTCTGTAGACCAGTGCTACATAAGTGGATCAAATTTCGTGAGGATTGGATGAAGCACGCCTGAGATTTAGCTGTTTGATTGAAATGGGCTTATAAATGATGCAGGTTGGGTGTGGCTGGTGGCCATATTATACAGAAAGGTCAGGTATTTTTTAATAATCATCCCTGACGGCAGTGACTTGATTGACTTGACACCAGAATCACTTACATGGGGTGTAGATTGTTAAAGTTATAGGAATATTTCATTTAATCCGTTTTTAAATATCACAAGGGAATGCAGATGACTGTTATTGTGCAATACATATATCTTGATTTGGCATGACTCACAGAACTTGCAGTACAAAGGATTTTTACCAGTAATATGAGACTTGAACAGAAATGAGATAAATGTCACTTTCATTGGTTTTGCAGGTTTAGAGACACATATTGCATTGCTGTAGCGCCCCCGTTTGACCAATCGGCACCAAATTTGGAGGGCCCTTACCCACTACCGTCCTTGATGACATATTCAAGTTTGGTAGTGATTGGCTGAGGCAGGCCTGAGATACAGCTGTCTGATTGAAGTGGGCGTGGCACCTGTATGGTCTGGATGTGGCTGGTCGCCGTACCTTATAGAAAGTTTAGGATTTTTTGAATAATTGTATACCAGGACTGTCTCCTGATTTGAATGATATCAGATTTACATAGGTTGGTTGAAAATCCAAGGAGGTTAACGAAATGTCATGTTTTTAGACTCCTATAAAATACGCAAAAGCGGAAAGAGATAGGATGAAGTTCTACATGGCTTTGAATTTGGCATGGGCCAGTGCATTAGATAAGTAACAAATCTCAATTTTATCATTAACAGTTCAATAGAAATAAGCAGAAATGCAAATCCTGTCGCTGTAGCGCCCCCATGTGGACAATTGGTGTGGCCTTCGCAGGGATTGCTAGTGGTTAGGAGACAAATGTACAAGCCTATTTTTGTTCAGATCAGCTGTTGTTAAGCCTGTCAAAGGCCTGTCAGAATGCTGCTTGATTTTGATTGGCTGATGGTGGCTAGGGTTTTATGACTAATGACTGCCCTGATAGATTCCTGACCTCAGGCTTCAGAGTAGTACATGTATGCCAAATTTCATTTGGATCGGTCAAGGAAGTCAGGAGATATTGGCAGTTTTTAGTTGTAGCGCCCCCTATTGACGAAATGCGGCCCACCTTCAACAGTGTCCCCAGAATGGGGTACGGAGATAGGATTTCAAATTTGGTGAAGGTAGGCTAAGGTATGGCCAAGTTATAACAGTCAGACCAATACTGGCTAAATTTACGTAGACTTTGGGCGTGGCTAGTGGCCGTATGATAGACCAATATCAGGGTTATTTGAATTATTATTCATCAGCTCACAGACCTGATCGGTTTGATACCTCATTTGTCTGATTCCGTCAGACGGTGTAGGAATTACAAGCAAAAGTAGGTTTTGCAAATTATGCAAATTAGCAAAAAATCTAAGTAGGCGGAGCTTCATAGTCCAAATGGCAAGTTGGTAGGGCAAGGATGTCTCTATCAGTAGAAATATGAATTTCAATTATAGGACTAACAGGACAGGAGATATCAATCAAAACGCGTTAGAGGGCGCCACGGCGCCCCCATCTGGCCGACATGGTTGGGTCGGATTATCTGAGTAGCGGGGAGGAATTGACATCATCCTACCAAGTTTCATAATTCTAGCACTTACGGTTTAGGCTGTACATTCAGTTTTAGGGCAGAAAAATAATAATAATAATAATAATAATCCTAAGAAAAACAATAAGGTTCCATAGCACTTCGTGCTTTGGAACCTTAAATATAACTGCAAGCAGTGATAAGCGGTTCCAAAGCTAATGGAAAGAATAAGTGGGTAGAAATGGAGTACATGGAATAAAATGAAAAGTTCAATAATAATAGTACATAAAATAGAGACCGTAACTGCTGGGCAATGCATTTAAATAGTCAGAAAGTAGGAAATACTACTACGATAGCATGAGAAGCTAATGGACAGAATAAGTGGGTAGACATGGAGTACACAGCATAAAATGAAAAGTTCAATGGCATAAAATGAAAAGTTCAATAATAGGACATGAAATAGACTGTAATTGCTGGCCAATGCATTTAAATAGTCAGAAAGTAGGAAACAGTACTACAATAGCATGAGATCTGACATGTTGATGTTACAGTAGAAACGTTTAGTTAGGATAAGAAAAAGGGTGGATGAGAAACAGGAGGAAAATGTAATTGCACCTGCTTAGGAGAAATATCACCAATGTAGATCTGTCTGGTGAAGTGCCTGAGCTTGACTGAATATATGGTTTGGGATGATGGCATATGAACAGTGGCTGTAGCGCCCCTGTTTGACTGATCGGCACCAAAGTTGGTGGGTCTCTCTGGGAGGCCGTGCTACATTAGTGGGTAAAATTTGGTGAGAATCGGATGAAGCATGCCTGAGATTTAGCTGTTTGATTGAAATAGGAATTGAAATGGTTTGGCCAGCAGGTGGAGCCTGCGCTCCATGGATAAATTCTATTCGATATTTTTAGGCCTTCTCAGCCAAGTTTGCTCTTAGACACATATGAACAGTCGCCATAGCGCCCCCGTTTGACCGATCGACATCAAAGTTGGAGGGTCTGTCTGTGGGCCAGTGCTACATTAGTGGGTGAAATTTTGTGAGGATTGGATGAAGCAAGCCTGAGATTTAGCTGTTTGACCTAAGGTGGATCTTAGGAGTATACAGATAGTGGCCATAGCACCCCCGTTTGACCGATCGGTATCAAAGTTTGAGGGTATGTCTGTAGACCAGTGCTACATAAGTGGATCAAATTTCGTGAGGATTGGATGAAGCACGCCTGAGATTTAGCTGTTTGATTGAAATCGGCTTATAAATGATGCAGGTTGGGTGTGGCTGGTGGCCATATTATACAGAAAGGTCAGGTATTTTTTAATAATCATCCCTGACGGCAGCGTCTTGATTGACTTGACACCAGAATCACTTACATGGGGTGTAGATTGTTAAAGTTATAGGAATATTTCATTTAATCAGTTTTTAACTATCACAAGGGAATGCAGATGACTGTTATTATGCAATACATATATCCTGATTTGGCATGACTCACAGAACTTGCAGTACAAAGGATTTTTACCAGTAATATGAGACTTGAACAGAAATGAGATAAATGTCACTTTCACTGGTTTTGCAGGTTTAGAGACACATATTGCATTGCTGTAGCGCCCCCGTTTGACCAATCGGCACCAAATTTGGAGGGCCCTTACCCACTACCGTCCTTGATGACATATTCAAGTTTGGTAGTGATTGGCTGAGGCAGGCCTGAGATACAGCTGTCTGATTGAAGTGGGCGTGGCACCTGTATGGTCTGGATGTGGCTGGTCGCCGTACCTTATAGAAAGTTTAGGATTTTTTGAATAATTGTGTACCAGGACTGTCTCCTGATTTGAATGATACCAGATTTACATAGGTTGGTTGAAAATCCAAGGAGGTTAACGAAATGTCATGTTTTTAGACTCCTATAAAATACGCAAAAGCGGAAAGAGATAGGATGAAGTTCTACATGGATTTGAATTTGGCATGGGCCAGTGCATTAGATAAGTAACAAATCTCAATTTTATCATTAACAGTTCAATAGAAATAAGCAGAAATGCAAATCCTGTCGCTGTAGCGCCCCCATGTGGACAATTGGTGTGGCCTTCGCAGGGATTGCTAGGGGTTAGGAGACAAATGTACAAGCCTATTTTTGTTCAGATCAGCTGTTGTTAAGCCTGTCAAAGGCCTGTCAGAATGCTGCTTGATTTTGATTGGCTGATGGTGGCTAGGGTTTTATGACTAATGACTGCCCTGATAGATTCCTGACCTCAGGCTTCAGAGTAGTACATGTTTGCCAAATTTCATTTGGATCGGTCAAGGAAGTCAGGAGATATTGGTAGTTTTTAGTTGTAGCGCCCCCTATTGACGAAATGCGGCCCGCCATCAACAGTGTCCCCAGAATGGGGTACGGAGATAGGATTTCAAATTTGGTGAAGGTAGGCTAAGGTATGGCCAAGTTATAACAGTCAGACCAATACTGGCTAAATTTACGTAGACTTTGGGCGTGGCTAGTGGCCGTATGATAGACCAATATCAGGGTTATTTGAATTATTATTCATCAGCTCAGAGACCTGATCGGTTTGATACCTCATTTGTCTGATTCCGTCAGACGGTGTAGGAATTACAAGCAAAAGTAGGTTTTGCAAATTATGCAAATTAGCAAAAAATCTAAGTAGGCGGAGCTTCATAGTCCAAATGGCAAGTTGGTAGGGCAAGGACGTCTCTATTAGTAGAAATATGAATTTCAATTATAGGACTAACAGGACAGGAGATATCAATCAAAACGCGTTAGGGGGCGCCACGGCGCCCCCATCTGGCCGACATGGTTGGGTCGGATTATCTGAGTAGCGGGGAGGAATTGACATCATCCTACCAAGTTTCATAATTCTAGCACTTACGGTTTAGGCTGTACATTCAGTTTTAGGGCAGAAAAATAATAATAATAATAATAATAATCCTAAGAAAAACAATAAGGTTCCATTGCACTTCGTGCTTTGGAACCTTAATAAATATAACTGCAAGCAGTGATAAGTGGTTCCAAAGCTAATGGAAAGAATAAGTGGGTAGAAATGGAGTACATGGAATAAAATGAAAAGTTCAATAATAATAGGACATAAAATAGAGACCGTAACTGCTGGGCAATGCATTTAAATAGTCAGAAAGTAGGAAATACTACTACGATAGCATGAGAAGCTAATGGACAGAATAAGTGGGTAGACATGGAGTACATAGCATAAAATGAAAAGTTCAATGGCATAAAATGAAAAGTTCAATAATAATAGGACATGAAATAGAGACTGTAATTGCTGGCCAATGCATTTAAATAGTCAGAAAGTAGGAAACAGTACTACAATAGCATGAGATCTGACATGTTGATGTTACAGTAGAAACGTTTAGTTAGGATAAGAAAAAGGGTGGATGAGAATCAGGAGGAAAATGTAATTGCACCTGCTTAGGAGAAATATCACCAATGTAGATCTGTCTGGTGAAGTGCCTGAGCTTGACTGAATATATGGTTTGGGATATTGGCATATGAACAGTGGCTGTAGCGCCCCTGTTTGACTGATCGGCACCAAAGTTGGTGGGTCTCTCTGGGAGGCCGTGCTACATTAGTGGGTAAAATTTGGTGAGAATCGGATGAAGAATGCCTGAGATTTAGCTGTTTGATTGAAATAGGAATTGAAATGGTTTGGCCAGCAGGTGGAGCCTGCGCTCCATGGATAAATTCTATTCAATACTTTTAGGCCTTCTCAGCCAAGTTTGCTCTTAGACACATATGAACAGTCGCCATAGCGCCCCCGTTTGACCGATCGACATCAAAGTTGGAGGGTCTGTCTGTGGGCCAGTGCTACATTAGTGGGTGAAATTTTGTGAGGATTGGATGAAGCAAGCCTGAGATTTAGCTGTTTGACCTAAGGTGGATCTTAGGAGTATACAGATAGTGGCCATAGCACCCCCGTTTGACCGATCGGCATCAAAGTTTGAGGGTATGTCTGTAGACCAGTGCTACATAATTGGATCAAATTTCGTGAGGATTGGATGAAGCACGCCTGAGATTTAGCTGTTTGATTGAAATCGGCTTATAAATGATGCAGGATGGGTGTGGCTGGTGGCCATATTATACAGATAGGTCAGGTATTTTTTAATAATCATCCCTGATGGCAGTGTCTTGATTGACTTGACACCAGAATCACTTACATGGGGTGTAGATTGTTAAAGTTATAGGAATATTTCATTTAATCCGTTTTTAAATATCACAAGGGAATGCAGATGACTGTTATTGTGCAATACATATATCTTGATTTGGCATGACTCACAGAACTTGCAGTACAAAGGATTTTTACCAGTAATATGAGACTTGAACAGAAATTAGATAAATGTCACTTTCACTGGTTTTGCAGGTTTAGAGACACATATTGCATTGCTGTAGCGCCCCCGTTTGACCAATCGGCACCAAATTTGGAGGGCCCTTACCCACTACCGTCCTTGATGACATATTCAAGTTTGGTAGTGATTGGCTGAGGCAGGCCTGAGATACAGCTGTCTAATTGAAGTGGGCGTGGCACCTGTATGGTCTGGATGTGGCTGGTCGCCGTACCTTATAGAAAGTTTAGGATTTTTTGAATAATTGTATACCAGGACTGTCTCCTGATTTGAATAATACTAGATATACATAGGTTGGTTGAAAATCCAAGGAGGTTAACGAAATGTCATGTTTTTAGACTCCTATAAAATACGCAAAAGCGGAAAGAGATAGGATGAAGTTCTACATGGATTTGAATTTGGCATGGGCCAGTGCATTAGATAAGTAACAAATCTCAATTTTATCATTAACAGTTCAATAGAAATAAGCAGAAATGCAAATCCTGTCGCTGTAGCGCCCCCATGTGGACAATTGGGGTGGCCTTCGCAGGGGTTGCTAGGGGTTAGGAGACAAATGTACAAGCCTATTTTTGTTCAGATCAGCTGTTGTTAAGCCTGTCAAAGGCCTGTCAGAATGCTGCTTGATTTTGATTGGCTGATGGTGGCTAGGGTTTTATGACTAATGACTGCCCTGATAGATTCCTGACCTCAGGCTTCAGAGTAGTACATGTATGCCAAATTTCATTTGGATCGGTCAAGGAAGTCAGGAGATATTGGCAGTTTTTAGTTGTAGCGCCCCCTATTGACGAAATGCGGCCCGCCTTCAACAGTGTCCCCAGAATTTGGTACAGAGATAGGATTTCAAATTTGGTGAAGGTAGGCTAAGGTATGGCAAAGTTATAACAGTCAGACAAATACTGGCTAAATTTACGTAGACTTTGGGCGTGGCTAGTGGCCGTATGATAGACCAATATCAGGATTATTTGAATTAGTATTCATCAGCTCAGAGACCTGATCAGTTTGATACCTCATTTGTCTGATTCCGTCAGACAGTGTTGGAATTACAAGCAAAAGTAGGTTTTGCAAATTATGCAAATTAGCAAAAAATCTAAGTAGGCGGAGCTTAATAGTCCAAATGGCAAGTTGGTAGGGCAAGGATGTCTCTATCAGTAGAAATATGAATTTCAATTATAGGACTAACAGGACAGGAGATATCAATCAAAACGCGTTAGGGGGCGCCACGGCGCCCCCATCTGGCCGACATGGTTGGGTCGGATTATCTGAGTAGCGGGGAGGAATTGACATCATCCTACCAAGTTTCATAATTCTAGCACTTACGGTTTAGGCTGTACATTCAGTTTTAGGGCAGAAAAATAATAATAATAATAATAATAATCCTAAGAAAAACAATAAGGTTCCATTGCACTTCGTGCTTTGGAACCTTAATAATAATAAATATAACTGCAAGCAGTGATAAGCGGTTCCAAAGCTAATGGAAAGAATAAGTGGGTAGAAATGGAGTACATGGAATAAAATGAAAAGTTCAATAATAATAGGACATAAAATAGAGACCGTAACTGCTGGGCAATGCATTTAAATAGTCAGAAAGTAGGAAATACTACTACGATAGCATGAGAAGCTAATGGACAGAATAAGTGGGTAGACATGGAGTACACAGCATAAAATGAAAAGTTCAATGGCATAAAATGAAAAGTTCAATAATAATAGGACATGAAATAGAGACTGTAATTGCTGGCCAATGCATTTAAATAGTCAGAAAGTAGGAAACAGTACTACAATAGCATGAGATCTGACATGTTGATGTTACAGTAGAAACGTTTAGTTAGGATAAGAAAAAGGGTGGATGAGAAACAGGAGGAAAATGTAATTGCACCTGCTTAGGAGAAATATCACCAATGTAGATCTGTCTGGTGAAGTGCCTGAGCTTGACTGAATATATGGTTTGGGATGATGGCATATGAACAGTGGCTGTAGCGCCCCTGTTTGACTGATCGGCACCAAAGTTGGTGGGTCTCTCTGGGAGGCCGTGCTACATTAGTGGGTAAAATTTGGTGAGAATCGGATGAAGAATGCCTGAGATTTAGCTGTTTGATTGAAATAGGAATTGAAATGGTTTGGCCAGCAGGTGGAGCCTGCGCTCCATGGATAAATTCTATTCAATACTTTTAGACCTTCTCAGCCAAGTTTGCTCTTAGACACATATGAACAGTCGCCATAGCGCCCCCGTTTGACCGATCGACATCAAAGTTGAAGGGTCTGTCTGTGGGCCAGTGCTACATTAGTGGGTGAAATTTTGTGAGGATTGGATGAAGCAAGCCTGAGATTTAGCTGTTTGACCTAAGGTGGATCTTAGGAGTATACAGATAGTGGCCATAGCACCCCCGTTTGACCGATCGGCATCAAAGTTTGAGGGTATGTCTGTAGACCAGTGCTACATAAGTGGATCAAATTTCATGAGGATTGGATGAAGCATGCCTGAGATTTAGCTGTTTGATTGAAATCGGCTTATAAATGATGCAGGTTGGGTGTGGCTGGTGGCCATATTATACAGAAAGGTCAGGTATTTTTTAATAATCATCCCTGACGGCAGTGTCTTGATTGACTTGACACCAGAATCACTTACATGGGGTGTAGATTGTTAAAGTTATAGGAATATTTCATTTAATCCGTTTTTAAATATCACAAGGGAATGCAGATGACTGTTATTATGCAATACATATATCTTGATTTGGCATGACTCACAGAACTTGCAGTACAAAGGATTTTTACCAGTAATATGAGACTTGAACAGAAATGAGATAAATGTCACTTTCACTGGTTTTGCAGGTTTAGAGACACATATTGCATTGCTGTAGCGCCCCCGTTTGACCAATCGGCACCAAATTTGGAGGGCCTTTACCCACTACCGTCCTTGATGACATATTCAAGTTTGGTAGTGATTGGCTGAGGCAGGCCTGAGATACAGCTGTCTGATTGAAGTGGGCGTGGCACCTGTATGGTCTGGATGTGGCTGGTCGCCGTACCTTATAGAAAGTTTAGGATTTTTTGAATAATTGTATACCAGGACTGTCTCCTGATTTGAATGATACCAGATTTACATAGGTTGGTTGAAAATCCAAGGAGGTTAACGAAATGTCATGTTTTCAGACTCCTATAAAATACGCAAAAGCGGAAAGAGATAGGATGAAGTTCTACATGGATTTGAATTTGGCATGGGCCAGTGCATTAGATAAGTAACAAATCTCAATTTTATCATTAACAGTTCAATAGAAATAAGCAGAAATGCAAATCCTGTCGCTGTAGCGCCCCCATGTGGACAATTGGTGTGGCCTTCGCAGGGATTGCTAGGGGTTAGGAGACAAATGTACAAGCCTATTTTTGTTCAGATCAGCTGTTGTTAAGCCTGTCAAAGGCCTGTCAGAATGCTGCTTGATTTTGATTGGCTGATGGTGGCTAGGGTTTTATGACTAATGACTGCCCTGATAGATTCCTGACCTCAGGCTTCAGAGTAGTACATGTATGCCAAATTTCATTTGGATCGGTCAAGGAAGTCAGGAGATATTGGCAGTTTTTAGTTGTAGCGCCCCCTATTGACGAAATGCGGCCCGCCTTCAACAGTGTCCCCAGAATGGGGTACGGAGATAGGATTTCAAATTTGGTGAAGGTAGGCTAAGGTATGGCCAAGTTATAACAGTCAGACCAATACTGGCTAAATTTACGTAGACTTTGGGCGTGGCTAGTGGCCGTATGATAGACCAATATCAGGGTTATTTGAATTATTATTCATCAGCTCAGAGACCTGATCGGTTTGATACCTCATTTGTCTGATTCCGTCAGACGGTGTAGGAATTACAAGCAAAAGTAGGTTTTGCAAATTATGCAAAGTAGCAAAAAATCTAAGTAGGCGGAGCTTCATAGTCCAAATGGCAAGTTGGTAGGGCAAGGATGTCTCTATCAGTAGAAATATGAATTTCAATTATAGGACTAACAGGACAGGAGATATCAATCAAAACGCGTTAGAGGGCGCCACGGCGCCCCCATCTGGCCGACATGGTTGGGTCGGATTATCTGAGTAGCGGGGAGGAATTGACATCATCGTACCAAGTTTCATAATTCTAGCACTTACGATTTAGGCTGTACATTCAGTTTTAGGGCAGAAAAATAATAATAATAATAATAATCCTAAGAAAAACAATAAGGTTCCATAGCACTTCGTGCTTTGGAACCTTAATAATAATAATCCTAAGAAAAACAATAAGTTTCCATAGCACTTCGTGCTTTGGAACCTTAATAATCCTAAGAAAAACAATAAGGTTCCATTGCACTTCGTGCTTTGGAACCTTAATAATAATAATAATCCTTAGAAAAACAATAAGTTTCCAATGCACTTCGTGCTTTGGAACCTTAATAATAATAATAATAATAATCCTAAGAAAAACAATAAGTTTCCAATGCACTTCGTGCTTTGGAACCTTAATAATCCTAAGAAAAACAATAAGTTTCCATAGCACTTCGTGCTTTGGAACCTTAATAATAATAATCCTAAGAAAAACAATAAGGTTCCATTGCACTTCGTGCTTTGGAACCTTAATAATCCTAAGAAAAACAATAAGGTTCCATTGCACTTCGTGCTTTGGAACCTTAATAATCCTAAGAAAAACAATAAGTTTCCATAGCACTTCGTGCTTTGGAACCTTAATAAAGGATTACAGTTAAGGGAGCAAACGTTAACCAAATACAAACGTACGGCTCTTGGACTGAACAAGCAGGGTGCTAAAACTCAAAACTACAGTTCCTACGCGGTCCGCAAGGTGGCACTCGCCGCCCACCACTCCCGACACCGACAGGACTACTTAGCAATGCTTATGATATTTCGTAATTTTGTCTGATATTCCATAATTTTGTAATCATTAAAGGGACTACTTACTATTGCTTATAATATTTCATGATTTTGTCTCGCTTTATATTTCATACTTTTAATATTCCTGAAGAGACCAAAGCGTACCTGTTTGTTCCTCCGACAGCCCTATATCCCCCTCTCGTACTAAAACACCCAAATAACCTTTGCCAAGACCCTCTCCCTTCTCTCCTCCATCTTCTGCATGGTATACAACTCTTGTTCCAGGATACAGCAGTACTCTTGCTGAGCTATGCACAAAAATTGGAAACCAGTGTGGGTTGTAAAGACAGAAGAGACATTTCCCTTTTTTCAGACTTTCTTGTGAGAGTTGCAGGGGATTTTCACTGATGGAAAGGTCATATCTGAACCCCTCATTCCCCAACAAATGTCGTCTATGATCAATATATGTATAACTGAGGCTGATGTGGTACTAAGCCTAGCTAAGCTCAAAATAAATAGATGGCATCTTGCCTACAGTTTTAAAGGAGATGAGGAATATTATTAGCCGACCTTTAACTTTATTATTCCAGAAATCCTTATCTGCTAGTGTGATACCTTCTGATTGGAAGCATGCTAATATAACACCCATATTCAAAAAAGGGGATCGAAGTAATCCAGCAAACTATAGGCCAATCAGTTTAACTGGAAAAAATAATGGAAGCTATAATCCAAGTGAAAATGGTAAGTAACATTCTGAGGGATAACCAACATGGATTCAGGTGAGGAAGGTCCTGTTTGACTAATCTGTTTGATTTCTTTGAGGAAGCTACAAGAGAAATTGATCACAAAAAGGCCTATGATGTCATCTACTTCGCTTTCCAGGAGGTCTTTGATGTTGTCCCCCACAAATGGCTCTTGCTTAAGCTCAAAGCTGCACGGATTTTAGGAACTGTAGCAGCTTGGATCGAAAACTTTGTAACAGACAGGAAGCCGTGGGTATTTATTAGAGGCACAAGGTAAGAGTTTTAATGGGCACACAGAGAGGCATACGGGACAGAATAGTCATAATAATGCAATGACAGGACTAGTGAAACAAACTCTGACGTGGACTTAAATACACAGAACTAATGAAAACCAACTCACAACAGCTGATGACAAGGGGATTCCACACGAGGTTAACGAGGGGCCGTGGCACACACGAGGACAGGACTGGCAGGGTGTGACAATATAGGTTGCCTTATAAAAACCACTGGAATTCAAAGTGACAGATCGCCGTAGAGTCCTGTTTATAAACCTTTATTAATACTGAAGTGATTAGAGGTAAGGTTTACTCACAGATAACAAGTTATGTCTGAAGCTTTATTTGGTCACACAAGCAGCTTGATGGCACAGACTCGGCGCTATTTGTCTCTGAGGAAAAGGAAACTCATTAGATTTCCTGTCAAACATTTATTCAGGTAATTACACCAGGAATGCCGAAGGCAAGCAATAGTCTGATACATAATAAAAACTAGCAGCTGTCGGAATGGTTTTATTCGTTTCTATTTATGTTGATTTATTTAGTTGTTGTATACTTTTGGATTAAAATGAATTAAACAAATTTGTCCGTCATTGATGTTGGATGTTACTACCGTTGATCTGTCCTGCCTGTAGCCTTCTTTCCCTTAATAAATCCCCAGTTTTCCCTGTATTCCACCTGCCTGCCTTGTCTTTCCCTGCCTCCTGCCCACTTACCTGCCCGTCGCTACCCGGGATACCTGACAACTGCAGTTCCGCTGTTTTGTTTGGCACCCTAAATTATGTCCTGCAATCTGTGGAAAAATCTGAAGGCTGAGGAATGTTACGTAAGACAGGTAAAATGCAAAAACTCTCTCTGGTGTAATTCACTGCATAAAACCAATGGTCTTAAGTGTGGTGTCTTCTTCATAACACTCCCTGACTTTTGTATTCGTGACCTTGAGATAGGGTGGGCTGCTTTTCTTCCTTCATTTTACTAGTGTTCCTCCCTTTCCTCCCAGCCTTGGCTGGTGGTTCAGGCAGCATCACCTCTTTTAATGGACCACAGTTACACAGAGATGAACAACATAGAATACTTTGGATTGAGGTTTTGCAGTAAGAGGGTGCTGAAGGAAAAAGGAGTTTCAAAGACATCGGTCTGCCTGTACTGCCGATTTTGTCTCTGCCCATTTCAGATGTTCATGTAAAGTGTGAATTTACTAATGTGACATTCCTTAAATATAACCACTGAAACAGAACGGTTGTAAATTTGCTGTCCAGTTTGGTAGATGGACTGACGCAGAGGCGGAGCTATGGATAGGTCTGGGTGGTATTGACAGTTGGGCCCACCCAATTAGATTAATGAAACTGCATTCTTTATATATAAATTACTGTCTTCTAACTCTGTTCCTATACATCACTGTTGTTACTGTATCAAGTACGACAGAATGTGTGCGCTCCCTCTAGTGGTCTTCTAGGTATAATTTTTTTCTCACTTTTTTGCTATTCTGTCTTCTTTTCATACCTATAATGCGGCGATTAGCTTCATACTGGGCACCGACACACCTGGAAATGACGTAACATCGAACCAAATGCCAAAAGTAATCAGAAGTTAGCACGCTGCCCAGAATGCACAGATAACAAGCTACACTGCAAGTCGTCCAGCCACGACGTCACCCAGCCCCTCGTCTGCCGTCTAAAATACAGATAAATTACATGTGCTCCATATTTCTGCAGCTGACATTATTTTGAACTGGGCCATAAAGAACATATTCTCATAGCGATGGCTTTTAATCAGTCCATGCTGGATCTGGGAGAAATGATGCGGCGAGCAAAGCAGGTGGTTTGGGTGCCGACGGTGCATGAAGGTGTGCAGGCAGCGGCAGGAGAGAAGATGTTAAGGATTGTAAGGATTAGAGTGCAAAGGTTGTAGGTGATTTGAAGTTAGACAACAGAGATTCGTGGCTGTGGAGCATGATAGGAGTTTTGTGTGATTCAAAAGAAAGTACAGAGGAATGTTGGCAGGAAATGGAAAGAGAAGTGCCTGAGGAGGTGTGGACTGCTCATGATACAGATGTAGGCCTAGTTAATTCAGCTAGCCCACTGGAAATTTATCTTAAGCCAGGGTGCACACCACCCTGGAAAAACCAGTACCCCTTGAAACCTGAGGCCGAGGAAGGTGTAAGGGAAACGATAGAGGGATCACTGGATGCAAGGGTGTTGGTGCCTACCATTAGCTGCTGCAACACCCCCCTCTTCCCTGTGCCAAAGGCAGGAGGTGAAAAGTGGAGGCTGGTACATGATTTGTGTGCAGTAAATGAGGTAGTGGAGGATCAGACAGCAGAAGTTCCCAATCCACACACCCTGTTGACAAATGTGCCCCCCCAATGCAAAATGGTTTACAGTTGTGGATTTGTGTTCAGCATTTTTCAGTGTGCCCCTTGCAGAACAGTCACAGTTTCTGTTTGCTTTCACCTACAGGGGTCAGCAGTATACCTACACGAGGATGCCACAGGGATTTAAGCATTCGCTGCATGTTTTTAATCAGGTGCTTAAGGCAGACTTAGACTGAATTTAAAAAGTACAGTGATACAATATGTGGAGTATCTATTGTTGTGTGCGGAAACGCTGGCAGACTGCCACCAGGACTCAGTGCAGTTGCTGAAGGTCTTGGCAAAAGGGGGCCATAAGGTGTCCAAGGCCAAGTTGCAGTACTACCAAGAGCAGGTTACGTACTTGGGGCGTGAGATCAGCCACGGGAGGAAAGCTATAGCAGAACAGCTAAAGGGAATCACTAAGGCTCCGAAACCCATGACTGTGTCACAGATGCTGACATTTTTTAGGGACGACAGGATTCAGCGTGGACTGGATTGAGGACTGTGCTGTGAAGGTGGCACCGTAGTGGGCACTGATAAAGGAGGAGGGCCACACTAATTTGAAGGCCCCCTTAATTTGAACTCAGTAGCATTTGAATCTATCAAGCAGAAGCACCAGAATGCACCTGCTCTGGGCCTCCCAGTCTACACCAAGCCGTTTTATCTGTATGTCGGGAACAGGAAGGACGGCTTTGGGACAGCCCTGCTCACTCAGGACTTGTGTCCTGGCAGACGGAAGCAGCCATTGGCATACTATAGTATGAAGCTGGACAATGTGGCTCAGGGATACCCACCCTGTTTCCAGGCAGTGGTGGCTGCCTATTTAGGCTATGAAAAGGCCACTGCCATCACAATGGGTTATCCAGTGACAATTTATACTTCACATAAGGTGGTGGACCTTATTGACAAAGGCAAATTTGTGTTGATCCCAGCAAGGCAGCTAGCGTACTTTGCATTTCTCTCTTTCCCGGATGTGACAATAAAGCGCTGCACTACAGTGAACCCTGCAGACAGCATTCCCCTGGAGGATGAGGGGCAGCCACATGAGTGTGTGGCAGAGTCTTTGGTTTACATTAAACTGAGACCAGACCTGGAGAGCTCTCCCACTGAAAATAGCGAGATGGTTTTGTTTGTGGATGGCTCATGTTGGAGAGATGGGGATGCCTTGAAGGCTGGGTTTGCTGTAGTTCAGCCTCAGGGTGATGATTTTCACACTCTCGTTTCAGAGCCAGTGGCACAACCCTGTTCCGCTCAATTAGTGGAGATAAAGGCTTTGACTGCAGCGTGCTGGCGAGGACAACATAAGACGGTTACAATCTACACAGACTCTGCATACGCACATGATGTATGCCATCTGTTTGGAGCAGTCTGGAAGCAAAGGGGGTTTTGCAAAATTGACGGCTCCCCCATTCAGCATTATAATCAGATTTTGGAGTTGCTACACGCAATGATGCATCCCAAGCGTTTGGCTATTGTTTAGTGTCATGCCCACCGCAAAGGTCGTGATTTTGTTATTCAAGGCAATGCGGCCTCTGATGCGGCAGCCAGGGCGGCTGCGCAGGTCAGGACTGCTCATCTTTTGCCTATGGTGACTATAGAGCTGGACCTTACTGTTTCTGATCTGGTGGCCCTGCAGGAGCGTGCGGGCCCCTATGAGGCCTCAGTGTGGCCTAAAAGGGGGGCCTCTAAGGATGCTAATGGTCTGTATAGCAACCATGAGGGGCTTTTGGCCGCACCTCTGTCTTTGGTGAACATTTTGATAACGGATGCGCATGGTCTTGACCATTGCACAAGGGGGGAGGTGTTTTTACACCGCAAGGTTTCTGGGCACCACAGCTGCAAGCAATGGTGGATACAAGGTTGTCAGAATGTGAGGTGTGCATTAAGAACAATGTACGCAAAGCAATCACAGCCCCAGTAGGGCACATTCCAGTGCCGGAGGGACTGTTCAGACACTTGGTGATGGACTATGTGGACATGGGAAAAACAGCATATGGAAAGCGATATATGCTTGTGATTGTGGACAGGTTCAGCAGATGGGTGGAGGCAATACCGTCCAAGGACATGGGGGCGATGACAGTGGTGAAATTCCTGATCAGAGAGGTGATTCCGAGGTTTGGGATACCAACTGAAATCAGCTCTGATAATGGAGCTGCATTTGTGGGGAAAGTTACTAAGTTAGTGGTTCAACAGCTGAGAATAAAACAAAGGTTGGGATGTGTGTATCACCCTCAGTCGCAGGGCATGGTGCAGAGAGTGAATGGCACACTTAAGCAGAAGCTGAATAAGATTTGCGCCACCACGAAAATGAACTGGGTAGATGCACTGCCAACAGCCTTGATGGCGTATCGGATGGAAGCGCACAGGGTGACGCATTTGTCTCCGCATGAAATGCTGACAGGGAGACCAATGCCTGGATCGACTTGGAGGGGGCCGTATAAGGGACCCAGCCTAGATCAGCTGGGGGATGAATTAAAGTTGTACATGAGGACGTTAACCAAAATACACAAAGCTATTTCCAAACAGGAAAGGGAGAAAGCACAGAAAGAAGACACAGACCAGAAGGAGCCAGTAATCTTTCCAGGAGATAAAGTCTACCTGCGAGTGTTCCGGCGAAAGTGGCACAAGCCCCGACGAGAGGGACCCTTCAAGGTGACACGAGCCACAGCAACAGCAGTACAGGTAGAAGGGAGTAACACGTGGTATCATTTGAACCACTGCACTAGAGTACTGCACAAAAGGCAGATAGTCACTGAAAACGACACAGAGGATGTAGCTGCCCTTGACTCAGATGGCCCTGATGGAGCTCCCAGAGGAGCTCCACAGCTTGGAGAGGAGCCAGTTTCAGGTTCAGAGCAGACTGAGGGTCAAGAGGGAGCGTCGCAAGCAGACCAGCCACTCCAGACAGGACACGAAGCTGTGGGTTCTGGTAGGGCTGACAGCGATGATATTGGTGATGCTAATGATATATCCAGCCCTTCAGGTCTGGGGGCACAGCAGGACCACAGGTCAGGTGAGTTCAGAACAATTGACTTCACTGACTCCGCCTTGTCCTTTGATGCTGAATAACCTCTCAGATAACAATGAGCGAAAGCGGAGAGATAGGGAGGAGATATGGGAGTGAGGAGAGTGAGCAAATTGTAGAATATACCCAGGATGAAGTAGACCTGGATGGGTTAGCAAAACGTATGCTTGGAAATTGGTGGTATAAATAGGCTAAGTATACCGCCGCTTCATTAGGGCAGGAGGGTTGTGTGTTGTGTGCAGGTCCTGACCCTTCAGTTAGAGTAGTCCCATTCCCATACACTAATAAACAGTGTGAAGAATGGGAAATGGAGAGGATTATAAGATTCTGGAAGAGTCTGTGTCAGGAGGGGCAGGCCCCTGAGAAAGACTGCAGACCCATATCTAACCAGTCAGAGCGCATACCATACTGCCCATATCAGTGTCTGATATATCAGGGAAATTCTAAATATGCGTACAGGGTGGAAAAGCATTGTGGGCAGTTTAAGCCCTGGAAAGGGGGACAGCAAGATATTATGGCGAACAAATTGAGTTTTTTCAAGGGACTTATTTATGAGTGTTTTACAAATGATAGGCCAGAGGAGGTAGGCATCTTCTGGGGAATATGTGGAACTGTTTGGAATGTGAAAGGTCCCTGATTACAGAACGGAGAACTATCACGTGTTCCGCTGGATGCGCTAGAAAACCAGAGTGTGCCCCTGGCAGATGTGTAGTGGCTGTGTGGTAAGGAGGGCGGATTGAGGCCTACTCTTCCCTATAATTGGGGAGGCCTCTGCGCTAGGATAATGTTAGTCAGCAAGGTGGATATATATTCTAGAAGACGACCGTCTAGGTCCCGCAGATTTGTTGCAAATTACGAGAATGATCCCAATGTATATATAGATGCAATTGGCCAGCCAAGGGGCATTCCAGAGAAATATAAGGTGAGAAGTGATAGCTGCTGGTTTCGAATCGATATTGATTTGGCCTACTATTAACAAAAATGTGGAATGGATAAATTATTTGTACTATAATCAGCAGAGGTTTACCAACTATACTCAGGAGGCACTCGCATCTCTGGGGGAGCAGCTTCAGGCCACCAGTCTGATGGCCTGGCAGAACAGGATAGCCCTGGATTGGCTCCTGGCAGAAAAAGGGGGAGTGTGTGTGCTGTTCGGGGATCAGTGCTGTACGTTTATTTTTAATAATACAGCCCCGGATGGTTCCTTTACTGAGGCTATGAGAAAGTTGCCGGGGTTACAGGATGAGATGGCAAGTAATGCAGGACAACATGATGGGTTGTTTGACTGGTGGTATGATATGTGGGGAAATTGGCAGCAAGCCCTTATGAAAGCACTCTGTGTGGGTGCTGTGCTCATTTTTGCTCTGCTACTAATCTTTTGTTGTGTAGTTCCTCTTGTTCGCTCCCTAGTGGGGAGAGCACTGGCCTGGCAGGCGACTATAGCTGCAATGTCTAGAGTGGTGGGAGGACCGTTTGGAGCGGCATCCTCCTGGACCAACACGGAAACGGATAGCGACATAGACACCTTGGATGCAGTCCTGCCCATAGCTGAAGTTCGGCCGTACCGTGTGTGAATACTCCGGGCGGGAGACCTGCAGCATGCCTGCCTCCCACGACATCTGGGATTTTCTGATTATGACAGACTGTCTGTTATAGTAGTATGCAATGTTATTAGTTAACCTTTTACTTATCTTTGTATTAGATATATCTAGATTTTGTAGTCCTGCTATACATGCAATATATTCATGGGAGGTCATTTTATGGCGATCCTCCCCTCCCTTCCTGATGTACCCTCTGTGCTGCTGTTGGTTGATTCTCAGTGTTAGTAGTTTGTGAGCCATGCCTGCCATGGACCCCGAAGGGGGGGGCGCGCCTGTGGCGGGCTGGGAGTGGAATTTCCCTGGGTGATAGGGTTTTTGCCCTCCCTCCTGGGCTGGATGGACAGGATTGTGTGTGGGGGAAATATATTGAATATTATTTAGCACTATATAACGTAGAATACAAGTATTATAATATTATTAAAAAGTATGCCAAATATCCATGATATTATGTTTACAATGTAAACATTATAATGTAATCAACACAATGTAATCAACTGAGTATGTATTTGCACCTTTTGTTAGTCTGAGTTTCTGTTTATGTTACTTTGTTAGTCCTGAATCTATGAATATTCACTTTTATTAGCGTATATTTTATCACTATGTTAAAGGACAAATATATTATCAACCTTCTAGTTAGACAATGTGTAACAGGCTGAAACTGCCAAGGTTTACTACTGAAGGAAGGGATTCGCCTGAGTTCACCAGAAGTTCACGGCTGAGCATTTTTAAAAAACCAAGTGGAGCTGCTCGCGCCACCATTATGTTCAGCCGAGAGACCAAACGGTAAAAGAAATGATGGACAAACTTATCACCTAGGGGTGTGGATTAAGGGAAAAAACAATGATTGTGAATGGATGAAGGAATGATGATGCTTAAGTGATGAGATAAGAAGAGAATGATAATGATAAGAACTTGGTGTAAAACAGTACTGGACACACTTTACGTGTCCAGCCTTGGTTGTAACTTCATTGTTGCAGTAAAGACTGAATTCTGGATACTACACAAGCGGCCCTCTGACTTCTGATTTGGCGGGGAAGGAGAAAAACCACGACATAAACCCTCAGAACTGGTGTAAGAATCAACTTTTGGGTGTTTATAGTTTCCTGATTCGGGATACAGCAGTGCATTCTGGGAGCCGTCTGTATCTCCCACAGTGAAACACCCAGCGAAGTTAGGAAAAGAACTTATCCCTTGTTCTTTGGTAACAGATGGAGGCGTTTCATCATCACGTCCCTCCTTGCATAGGCATAGGATGAAATGATCCACCAGGGATGTCAACTGGGGTACTAAGGGCAGGGCGTAGCTTGGTCTTGGGTCAAACTGTCTGTCACAGACAGATGTGATGTTAAAAGTATAATAATTGCAAAATAATGGTAATATTGCTGTTTTCTGCTAGATGTAGGTGTTGAGGCTCAGAGGGAGGGGGATGAGTGACGTGGAATTGAAGATCCACAGTGAGAAGGCAAGGGGGTCCAGATCAGCGGTCACGATCAGCCTCAGGGGTTGAGACTAGACCTGGTTGCCTTTCACTCTGCAGCAGGTTTGGAGAGCAAGTTAACCTCTAGCTGGGCTTGTGGTTTCGATATCCGGCCCAGCTCTCTTTGGGTGTGATAGATTAATTTTTATTTGAAAGCTGTATCACAGTAGTTTTGAAAAAATAAAACAGTCATTGAGGAAAGCAGAATTCATTTATTAATACATTAATAAATTCATAATTACAAATATAAAATGTCTGATAAAAACAAAGCCTTATTTAAAAAAAGTTAAAATGCCAAAGCTCTGAGAAAAGTTAAAACGTTAAAAATGGGCTGACGGGGTTAAAAGCTTTTAAAGAAAAAAAATGATACCTGCCTTTACATCCATATTTAACTTGCGGTTTACCTGTTGAGCCTTTCAGCTCACAACGGGTTGATTAATTATGTCTGCGGAGGCCGGAAAGGGGAAACTTTCAGCGCGATGCCTCATTCTCAGTAATGCTACCACGGAGGAAGCGTCGTGCCTGGATGTGTTTATTTACATTTCCCCTTTATTCAGGGTGTTACATGGGCAGTTTGCATGGTCTCCCTGTATCCACGTTGGATTCCTCTCAGTTCTCTGGTTTCCTCCCGCAGTCCAAATACACGTGGTTCAGGTGAATTGGTGCCTCTAAAAGTACCCATAGTGACTGTGTGTGAGAGTTTGCCCTGTGACAGACTGGCATCCTGTCCTGGGTGTTCCCCTGCCTTGAGCCCTGTTCTGCCTCAGATCAGCTCCACGCTCCCTTTCTTGTACTGACCCTGTACTTAATAAGAATGTGCAAGATAGATGGCTGAACTAACATACATTGAAATGCTTTTTGTATGTCATGTCAAGTGATTTGTGTTTAAAAAGCACATTAACAAACAATACATGTTGTGCCAAAATGCTGTAAATAGAAAAGCTACAATAAAACCATGAAATACGTAATACAACCAGAGACACTGGACAAAGTTACATAATATATATAATTTTAGTAATTCAATGGGGATAAGATAAAAGCAGGAGTAACTGTCTCCAGGTCTTTGGCTGAAAGGTGTGATTTAAGCCTGGCTATTGAGCTGACAGAAACACCCCTTCACAACAGTATTTATTTGTTTATCAGACTCAATGATGAATCAAAGATGAAACCAAGATTTTTAGTATGTGACCGGAAGTTTTCTGAATGAGGCCCTAATTGTTCTCTGAGATAATGAACAGACCCTGAGTGACCAAAACTCATTACCTCTGTCTTGTTTTCATTAATCTAGACGAAGGTCATTGCTGTCATGTTCTTAATGTCCTCCCGACAGTTAGAAAGGGCCATCAGAGAGCAGCAGTATCCAGGTTTTAATGGCAGATAGAGCTGCATATCACTGGCATAGCAATGGTATTTTACATAATAACATTCACAAATAGAGCCCAAAGGAAGCATGTATAGACGGAATAGGAGAGGGCCTGTATCACAGGACTGGATATGTTTACAAGTAAGGTCATAGTACTGAAGGGGTGTGGCCATCCCACACAGTGACAAGCCCATTCATTCACCTCATCTAGGCCTTTTACTAGGGATTTAAGGTCCTGGTTTTCCTCTCAGACCCTAGAACACACTGCCAGGCTCAGATTCCCGATCCCACATCCTGCTGAAGCCCTTCCCAAGATCAGACACTAGTTTTGTTTTCCTTGTTCTTATAGTGAAATGATGGTCTTTGCCTTTTATACATCATCACTGTTCTGTTAATTACACATGACGTAATATAAGTATTATACAAGCCAAGCATCATCACTTAGAGATGTCATGATGTGGAAAATCCTTGTTCAGCTAATTATTTTTCCCACAGGTGCTGACAGTGTGTCCACAGTGAAATGGGTCTGTGTACAGAAAGGATGATCTGTTACAATCCCATGTTTCTATGGTGACAGATATAAAACTCATGTGAAATACTGGTGCAGAGGGTATCATGTGAGGTCATGTACTCCCATAGTACACACTGACTCTCCACAGGAGGGTAAAGTGTCAGTCAGAGATGATCCTGACTAGCGAGTCTTCACTGTGACCATCAACAATCTGACAGCTGAGGACTCTGATCGGTACTGGTGTGGTGTGAAGATCAGTGGAGCCTCTTTGATCGGGTTAATCTGTCAGTCACTCATGGGAAGATGTCTGTACTGCAGACTGTAGCCAATGAGATGCACAGTATGTAACATGTCATTGAGTCAAGAAGGAAGGACATTAACGCAAACACTGAAGAAAAAAATGTTTTAATATTTAAAAAATCTGCATTTTAATTTAATTCAATATGATAAACGAGACTTGGAAGAAGTAACAGTGTCAGCTAAATTGGGTGACTTCATGAGGTTAAATATGATAAGTAATATGTAAAAAAATATCAGTTTATTGGGCAAACATTTACATATTGTAATGAGCTGATGATATTCATAAACATTTCATTGCTGTGCAAGTCTTTGAGTGTTTTACCTGTGTGTTCAGGTCCTTCAGGGCTGTCAGTGGACAAACAGGAGGTGACGGGTGTGGATGGAGACAGTGTCAGTGTTACTATGGAAACAACAAAAGACATAGGATGTGGTGTAAGATTGGGGGTTCCTGTGCATCAGAGAGATCAGCGAGTTTGGATGGGAGGCCTGTCCCGATCAGGGATGAAACAGAAAATAAAACCTTCATTGTGACAATGAGTGGGCTGGAGAGGAAGGACACTGGCTGGCATTGGTGTGCTGCTGGAAACCTGCAGATTCCAGTTCATATAACTGTCAAACGTAAGTAATTGATTTAAATCTGCCTGTGAATCCTTTGTGCTTGAATATAAATAGATAAATACTAATTTTATTTTATTTTTGAAACCCAGCAGTTTCACTCACAAAGGGGTTTGTGCTTCTTTGTGGGGATATTTATCAGCTGTTGTGAAACAATTATTTATTGGGATTATTGTTTCAATGATAGTGGCACGGTGGTCCAGTAGGTGGCGCTGTTGCTTCACACCTCCATGTTCAGGGGTTTGAATCTGGCTTCTGCTCTTTCTGTGTGGAGTTTGCATGTTCTCTACATGCTGTGTGGGTTTCCTCCAACAATCCAAAAACACACAGTCAGCCTAATTGGTGTCTCTAATATAGAATGTGTGTCTTCTAGTTTATGATCAGTCTAATTGTGTGAAGACTGACTAACATGTCTGTAGGTGGTTTTTCATTGCAGCGTAGGCCAGTGTTACAGTTGTACTCTGTAATATCTGTTCCAGTGCTGCATCCATCCATTGCCTGAAACTGCTTGTCTAATTCAGGGTCCCTATGGGCGCAAGGCAGGGTACGTCCCATGACAGGGTGCCAACCCATTGCAGGACACACTCACACTCCATTCTCTCGCACAAGCACACCTACCGGCAATTTGACAGCTCCAATTAGCCTCAGCATGTTTTTGGACTGTGGGGGGAAATCAGAGTACCTGGAGGAAACCCCACAATGACACGGGGAGAACATGCAAACTCCACACACACAGAACTCTGGTAGAGACTTGAGCACACGTGCCAGAGGTGTGAGGTGACATTGCAAACCACTGCACCACCGTGCCACCCTGCTACAATAAATACATTATAATATGTTAATAAAATCATTTATCTCACCTGTTCACTATCAGTGCCGTGGGATGTGAATACTTTGGTCATGACACTAATTCATTGTTCTCCATCTAATCATTTTCTCTGTAGAATACCTTTCATAATTTATATTTCAGTTTCAAGAGTGACCTTTTCTTAGTCTTTATTGACTAACAGAGCACTGCTTTTTATTAACGATCCTTTCTCCTGTTTACACTGCTCTCCTTTTCTCTGCACATGATGAAGAAGGAGGGGATAATGAAAAACTGAGGTAAGCATTCAGCAGCATTTACAGTAGTGTGGGGATCCAGCTCGCAGCATTTACCTGATCACACAGTAATGGGAAACTGTCATTTTAATTTTAAGAGAAAAAGATATTATTTTTTATTTTATTTTATTAATAATAAACTTGAGATCCCATCCCATCCAGGGTGAGCCCTTGCCTTGTGCCCTATGCTGCTGGGGAACGACTGCAGGCCTGTTTTTACAAAATAGTGTAACATGTTGTGTGATAATCTCTAGCTATTTTCATGCTCTTTGTTAATGTCTCCTGTTCCTCACATGTAACCTGTGTAATACAGTAGTACAGATGGCTGTACCGTGTTGCTATAAAGCACGTAAGACTTTACTGTTCAAATCCACCCTCTTATTCAGCTCTTTGGTCCAGCTGGCTCTGCATGTAGGACTGGGCTTATCGGTGCTGCTGTTGATCATCAAGATGGTTTTACTTCAGTCAGAATAGATTCACTCTTCTGTTCTTCAGGTTTAATTGTGATACGTGTGACTGACAGACACACTGATGTCTGACAGGTGGGAGCAGGTTCTGGATGCTGTACTGAAAGCTGGGACTGGTGTGTTTTATCTGATTTGCACCATCATCACCATTCAGCTGCACTGGACCTCCTGTAGAAAGCGGGAACCAATCAGAGAGAAGCAGAGGGTCTCCCTGTGTTAGAGGAAGCTGGCAGAGGAGATGACCTTCGTGGAGCAGAATGAGTCAGACAAGCTGGAAATAAATGGTTATATATATATTTTATATATATATTTTATATATATATATATATATATATATATATATATATATATATATATTCCCTCCACCACCCCCCCTCTGCGGAGGACTACTTTATTTCTATTTATTTTTATTTATTTCCTCAAGAGAGGGAGACGGAGAGAGAGGGGGACAGAAGGACGAAAACGGAGAGGAAGGTAAATAGAGAGGGAGGGAGGGAAAAGAGAAAAACAATTAAGAAGAAAGAAAACCACAGATAATCTGCTTCAATACCTGCTGATGAGAGAAAACAACAACCAACATCTGTACGAATCACAATGAGCATGTTAAGGAGCAACAGCCGATAAAGACAGTGTGTGTTTGTGACAACCTGTTTGTACACCTGCTTGTATCTGTGAGAACCTGTTTGTACACCTGCGTGTGTCTGTGAGAACCTGTTTGTACTCCTGTTTGTGTCTGTGAGAACCTGTTTGTACCCCTGTGTGCACACCTGTATCTGTGAGCGCGCCGGTGTTCAAAAGGTTTCTCCATGTAAATGTCTAGTAGTGTGTGTGGGGAGCCACAGCCCCATCCCTCAGGACATGAAGCAGACACGGAGGAGGCCCGGACCCCAGACATCCAGAGGCCCCCCAGGGCATGGGAGCCCCCGGAGGACCACCGCAGGGAGAATAGCATCCCTCACCCAGAAAAGGGCAGAGGAGAGCTCCGGAGGGAGGCCATCCGGCAGCCACAGTGCAGGAGCCCCAGGGGGCCGTGGCGGTGAGCCCGCAAGCTCCGCCGGTGGCCGGCCCCACCAGAACAGACCAGGCCCTGGGCCCAGAGATCCAAGGGCCCCCCCACCCCCCAGCAAGGGCCGACAGAGCCACGAGGGCCAGACCCCGCCAGGCAACCGCCGAGGGTGAGCCAGCACCCACCCAAGCACCCAGCCCTGGACATCGAGAACCACCAACGCACCAGCGGCCGGGGGCCCCATCCACCGGCAGGGAGTGTGGCGGCGGGGCCACAGCTCTTCTTCTCAGCCCCCAGCCCCAAATGGCGAACAGGGAACGGGGGTGTGAAAAGACCCCATGCCCCCCTTCGCCCGCTCAGATGTGTTGTTGGTGCATGTTGTTCTAAAGTGCTTTTAAAACAGGTGAAGGGCATAGCGCTAACCATCCCCTGCCGACCAACAGCGGGTGTTAGCTCGGCCCCTCCCCAGAACCCTCAATGTCTATGTGTGATTAAAATTGAGATGTGGGCCCTGGCACCAGAGGTAAGGCTGAATGAACAGACCGCCCTCTGGATGCCATTCTGTGTGCCCACCCCCAAGGCCCTAAATGTATGTGTTGTGAGAGAGTAAGTAATGAGAGTGTCTACGTTGTAGTGTATGAATGAGGTACATGTGGTCGCGAGGGGACAGAGGAGGGATACTTCCCCTGTATCCCAGCAACGCACCTGCACCTCAAAGCCCTACGTGTGTGGTGGTGTGATGGAGCGGGAGAAGGGAGGCACTTCGGGATGGGGAGGAAAGGAATGGCGGGGGGCCAAATTCCCCCCCCTCTGGAGCCAGCTCCCCCGCTGACCCCCATAGGCACCCCCCCCCCCCCCCCCCCGAAATCCATCCAAGGTGGGGGGCCCAGGCCCATCCAGACCGGGACCAAAGGCAGTGGCATCAGCGGGCCCCACAGAGCCCAAGACACCCCACCACAGAGGAAAAACTACCCCCGCCCCAGCATTCAGTCAACTCTCAGACTGCATAAGACAAAAGACATCCAGGTTGAGTCCCTCCTCCTCCTCTATTGGATCCCCCCCCCCCCCCCCGCAGAGTGGATACCCCAAAAGCAGGGACCCCCTGCGGACAGATGGTAAGAACCTCCCCAACCGGCCGAGGTACACGGTTATGTTAACTGCAGTGAGGCCTCTTTCACTTGACCCTGCTAAGTCTGTACAGTCATAGCAAGAGAGTCAGTTAAACACAGAGAGGTTGATCTGCAGTGTTGGATTATCTGTTGGGAACCTGTACAACCACGTATTGGCCACTTATTCACAAGCGCTTTGCTGCCACTTGCTGGTTAATGTTTAATAATAGTTAACTAGTGAAGGTTAGACTGGATTTTATTAAATTGTCTATTAATTCTGAAAAAATGCGGTACTATGCAAAAGTCTTGGGCCATCAAAGAAAATGTTTAATGCTATTTATCTGGGTTTTGTATATTTGCTCAGAACAAAAACACAATTATCATTAAAATATATGCAAATTAAAAGTAACACAATAAAAACTAACAAGAATTTCTCCTTTTCTCCAAAAAGTTGCTGATGCCTTGTTGGATCACTAGATGAACCACGCTTTGGTTACAAAATCTCTCCTCAGGGGCACCTCAGCCATTCCATGTATTTGTTAAATTTCACCACCAGCTCGCTTAATTAATTTAATTATTAAACAAATGTTAATGATGTATTGATTAGCCATAGGAGTTGTGTTAATGGTCAAGTCAAAAATATATGGGTGTATTAGATGGTTGGTGCAAATGCTGTACTGACTTAGAAGAGATTTTGAAATGACTGGGCTGCCACTCTTTGATGGACAAAATATTATAATTCTAGACCAAGATGAACATCATTTTATTTGACGGCCCAAGACTTTTGCATAGTTTTGTATATGTCTTTTATACTGGTCATTATTTGTTTTAATACATGATTAATAAATTGATACTTTACAAAACATTTAGTATTTTTATGAAATTGGTTATTATTAAAAACAAATTCCACAAACTTAAACGGTTTGGGGTTATTAGGTCACGCCTCCTTGTCAGGGCCCACCAATCAGGGACTCTTTTAGAGGGTGATGTACGCATTAAATCAGGACCGCCCACTTATCGCTCCAATCACACCACCATCCAATCCAATCACAAATCACACCAGTTTGTCTCAGCTGACAGCAGCCTCACATATCAACTAAGGAGGAAGACGGCATATCAAAAGTAAAAAGAAAGACAACATCAAATGAAAACATCCCTGTGTTTTCTGCTTTCAATCCCATTAAATGACAGTAAATCTAGTTGCTGTCCATGGTTCTGAAAACCTGGATCAGTAAATTCCAAATGAAACTTCTTTACCTGATTTAATTGTAACATATTTTGTTGGCAATGATGCTTTGTTGAGTCTAGAAAGGCGCAAAGTGGGTTACAGATAATTTAAATGAAGTAGTTTTACTTAAAAACCAGAAAGCTTTGAATAATCAGTTCAGCTTTGGACTATAGTGCTTCACAAAAGTAAAATCCATCCAGTTAAATCTCTTTACCTCCAAGTCAAGAAGGAATCAAATGCAGAAGCACATTGTGGGAGATACAAGGTGCAAACACATTAAAAGCACTTTTTTGTGTGAACATTATAAAACAGATTGATACATATTAAGCAGTTTGCAACTTTACATCCAGAGCTACATCAGTCAGAAAAAGATGACCAGCCCAACCAGCAGCTCCATCTCTGATTGTACAGAATCCCTTGTCTGAAGTCATGACTAAACTAATTTCCATCTCTGCCTTCAGCTTCATCAGATAGATTAAATTAGGAACTAAACTAAACTAGGAGGGAAATACAGTCAAACTATGTAAGTAGCTGAATTTTGTTTATCCACTAGAGGGCAGCCACACATAGATTCCCTTATAAATGGTTCTGATGCTTCAGGGAAGCACTGTAGAGAGACCCAGGTATGCCAGTGAGGAGCAGATAAAGAGCAGACGGATCCACCAACTAGCTGTAATATATAGTATTTTCATTGAATTTAAACAAATGAATATAACAGTGTCAGAGTGTCAGATCCATGTGACTTTTTATGATTGATGAGCTTTGAAAGCCTGAAAATGACTGAGGACGCCCACGGACCCCATTATGTGTGAAACACCATTGTGGTGCTGAGAGAAAGACAAACAGCACTCAGTCTGACAGGACTGCTGATAAGACCCAGATGAAGTGAATCACCTGACTTTGCCCCCCTTCCCCTCTGGACACCCCCGCCCCTGTCATACAGACACCTTCCTAATGGACTTCTTGATTTGTACTGATCCACAGATATTAAAAGGACCTACTGCAGTGACATTTTAAAACTGTATAAAACATAATAAAGACTGAAACAAAGGCCTGAGGTCAGACCCTCTGTATGCGGCACACAGTGTTTCTGCAGAGTCTCACACTCACATCCTGTATGACGACATTTCTGCTGTTCAGAATAAGTCTGATTTCACTGCTCTTTGCTCATTTGCAATATGAGGAAGTAACAGTTTAGAAAAGAACTAGACTTATTTGATTAATTTGTTTGTAGTTTAAACTGTGAGCATGAATGATTCACTGTGAAGGCCAGCTATCAATAATTTTGCTATGAAATCATGTTTCTACCCCTCCTGGAGCCGACACCTTATCGTGGTGGAGGGGTTTGCGTGTTACAATGATCCCAGGAGCTATGTTGTCTGGGGCTTTATGCCCCTGGTAGGGTCACCCAAGGCAAACAGGTCCTGGGTGAGGAACCAGACGAAGCACGGCTCAAAAACCCCTTATGATGAGAAAAATATTGGAACCACGTTTTCCCTTGCCCGGACGCGGGTCACCGGGGCCCCCCCCTGGAGCCAGGCCTGGGGGTGGGGCTCGATGGCGAGCGCCTGGCGGCCAGGCCTACATCCATGGGGCCTGGTTGGGCGCAGCCCGAACAAGGCACGTGGGTCCCCCCTCCAATGGGCTCACCACCCATGGGAGGGGCCATAGGGGTCGGGTGCGAAGTGATCTGGGCGGCGGCCAAAGGCGGGGACCTTGGCGGTCCGATCCTCGGCTGCAGAAGCTAGCTCTAGGGACATGGAATGTCACCTCTCTGATGGGGAAAGAGCCCGAGCTGGTGCGCGAGGTTGTGAAGTTCCGGCTAGATATAGTCGGACTCACCTCGACGCACGGCTTGGGCTCTGGAACCAGTCTCCTTGAGGGGGGTTGGACCCTTTTCCACTCTGGAGTTGCCCGCGGGGAGAGGCGCCGAGCGGGCGTGGGCATACTTATTGCCCCCAGGCTGGGCGCCTGTACATTGGGGTTTACCGCAGTGGACGAGAGGGTAGCCTCCCTCCGCCTTCGGGTGGGGAGACGGGTCCTGACTGTTGTTTGCGCTTATGCGCCAAACAGCAGTTCGGAATACCCACCCTTTTTGGAGTCCTTGGAAGGGGTGTTGGAGAGCGCTCCTCCTGGGGACTCCCTTGTTCTGCTGGGGGACTTCAATGCTCACGTGGGCAGCGACAGTGAGACCTGGAGGGGCGTGATTGGGAGGAACGGCCCCCCCGATCTGAACCCGAGCGGTGTTTTGTTATTGGACTTCTGTGCTCGTCACGGACTGTCCATAATGAACACCATGTTCAAGCATAAGGGTGTCCATATGTGTACTTGGCACCAGGACACCCTAGGCCGCAGTTCGATGATCGACTTTGTAGTCGTGTCGTCGGACTTGCGGCCGCATGTTTTGGACACTCGAGTGAAGAGAGGGGCGGAGCTGTCAACCGATCACTACCTGGTGGTGGGTTGGCTCCGCTGGTGGGGGAGGAAGCCGGCCAGGCCTGGCAGGCCCAAGCGTATAGTGAGGGTCTGCTGGGAACTCCTACCTCCAGCAGAACTTCTCCCATATCCCGGGGGAGGCGGGGGACATTGAGTCCGAATGGGCCATGTTCCGTGCCTCCATTGTGGAGGCGGCTGACCGGAGCTGCGGCCGCAAGGTGGTTGGTGCCTGTCGCGGCGGTAATCCCCGAACCCGCTGGTGGACACCGGTGGTAAGGGATGCCGTCAAGCTGAAGAAGGAGTCTTATCGGGCCTTTCTGGCCTGTGGGACTCCAGACGCAGCTGACGGCTACCGGCAGGCCAAGCGGAATGCGGCTTTGGCGGTCGCTGAGGCAAAAACTCGGGTGTGGGAGGAGTTTGGTGAGGCCATGGAGAACGACTTCCGGACGGCTTCGAGGAGATTCTGGTCCACCATCCGGCGGCTCTGGGCGGGAAAGCGGTGCAGCATCAACACTATTTATGGTGGGGATGGTGCGCTGCTAACCTCAGCTCGGGACGTTTTGGGTCGGTGGAGGGAGTACTTCGAAGACCTCCTCAATCCCACCGACACGCCTTCCAATATGGAAGCAGAGTGTGGGGACTTGGGGGTGGACTCGCCTTTCTCGGGGGTGGAGGTCGCTGAGGTGGTCAAAAAGCTCCTCGGCGGCCGGGCCCCGGGGGTGGACGAGATTCGCCCAGAGTTCCTCAAGGCTCTGGATGCTGCGGGGCTGTCCTGGTTGACACGCATCTGCAGCATCGCGTGGACATCGGGGGCAGTACCTCTGGACTGGCAGACCGGGGTGGTGGTCCCCCTCTTTAAGAAGGGGGACCGGAGGGTGTGCTCCAACTACAGGGGGATCACACTCCTCAGCCTCCCTGGTAAGGTCTATTCGGGGGTCCTGGAAAGGAGGGTCCGCCGGATTGTCGAACCTCGGATTCAGGAGGAGCAGTGTGGTTTTCGCCCTGGCCGTGGAACAGTGGACCAGCTCTATACTCTCAGCAGGGTTCTGGAGGGTTCATGGGAGTTTGCCCGACCAGTCTACATGTGTTTTGTGGACTTGGAAAAGGCATTCGACCGTGTCCCTCGTGGGGTCCTGTGGGGAGTGCTCCGGGAGTATGGGGTACCGGGCTCCCTTTTAAGGGCGGTTCGGTCCCTGTATGACCGGTGCACGGTCCGCATGGGCGGCAATAAGTCGGACTCGTTTCTGGTGAGGGTTGGACTCCGTCAGGGCTGCCCTTTGTCACCGATTCTGTTCATAGTTTTTATGGACAGAATTTCTAGGCGCAGCCAGGGCGTTGAGGGCGTCCGGTTCGGTGACCTCAGGATTAGGTCTCTGCTTTTTGCGGATGATGTGGTTCTGTTGGCCTCATCGAGCCGTGACCTTCAGCTCTCGCTGGAGCAGTTCGCAGCCGAGTGCGAAGCGGCTGGGATGAGAATCAGCACCTCCAAATCCGAGACCATGGTTCTCAGCCGGAAAAGGGTAGAGTGCTCTCTCCGGGTTGGGGATGGGGTCCTCCCCCAAGTGGAGGAATTTAAGTATCTCGGGATCTTGTTCACGAGTGGGGGAACGATGGAGCGGGAGATCGACAGGCGGATCGGTGCGGCGTCGGCAGTCATGCGGGCGCTGCATCGGTCTGTCATGGTGAAGAGAGAGCTGAGCCAAAAGGCGAAGCTCTCGATTTACCAGTCGATCTACGTTCCTACCCTCACCTATGGTCATGAGCTTTGGGTAGTGACCGAAAGAACGAGATCGCGGGTACAAGCGGCCGAAATGAGTTTCCTCCGCAGGGTGGCTGGGCTCTCCCTTAGAGATAGGGTGAGGAGCTCAGTCATTCGGGAGGGACTCAGAGTAGAGCCGCTGCTCCTCCGCATCGAGAGGAGCCAGATGAGGTGGCTCGGGCATCTGATCAGGATGCCTCCGGGACGCCTCCCTGGGGAGGTATTCCGGGCATGTCCCACTGGGAGGAGACCCCGGGGAAGACCCAGGACACGCCGGAGAGACTATGTCTCTCGGCTGGCCTGGGAACGCCTCGGGGTCCCCCCAGAGGAGCTAGACGAAGTGGCCGGGGAGAGGGAAGTCTGGGTCTCCCTGCTGAGGCTGCTGCCCCCGCGACCCGACCCCGGATTAAGCGGGAAATGATGGATGGATGGATGGATGGATCATGTTTCTAAAATAAGATTCTAGATGTAATCAAAATATTTATTCCTGGTAAGAGCAGGACAAAAGCAGCATCAAACTGTTTTCCTTATTACAGACAAGAAATAGAGAGAAAATGTATCAGTGCACAAACAGTTTATTTTTATCAAAGATAGATGGATGATTTTTAAACATTTAAAACCCAGAAAAAGGGAGGCAGTGAAGTTATGGAGAGTCAGGAAGTGAGTGTCAGTCTCCACAGATCTGAGGTCAGCGATACACACTTCAGGCTCCTCTGATGCTCCTCTTCATCCTCTTCTTCACTGATGGGCCTCCAGGTGAGGATCACTTACTCTGGGACAGGCTCTCACTCTCTCTCACTCCACCATTCAGCGTAGTTAAGATGAAGATACATTTTGCACAATATACTTACTACATCTATATTTTTATATTCATATTGTTCCCTGAAGTTTTATCACTTCCCAATAATAGTCTGTGGCGGTAGCATGTTGACTGACTGATTTTAGAATTGATTGCAGTCTTCCTTGTGTCCACTATGTGGCAGCAGTATACAGGAAATATCTTATTCTGTCACAGCTGCTGGTGTGTGTATAAATTCACATACTCTGATAGTAAGTAACTCTGCCTCCAACTGTTTGTCAGGGATCTGGGCAGGAATGAATTACATGTCAAATGTACATACAACAGAGATGGGCTCCTGGGAGAACTTTGCCAGAAGTTGAAACACGACTTTAAGAATGACACTGATCCAGAAGTGGATAGTTTAGGTCCAGAGAGTAAAAATCCAGTCCTGTATTTTGTTTCAAACAACTAGTTGTGTAAAGTGCCACAGACTCAGAGTACTCAGCTGGTTGGTTGAAACTAAATCTTGGTCTGGATTTTTACTTTCTGGACCTGAACTATCCACTGCTGCACTGACCCCCACCTTCTTCTTTTTTTTCGCCTTTGTCTTGTCCGGCAGCTTTAGCAGAATCGAGGTCTGAATGCACTGCTCTGCCAAACATGTTTGCTTTACCATGAGGGGCTCTATAAACTCTGTATAGACTCCTCATGTTAATCGATTTCTTTATTTTATTTTATTTGATTTTATTTATTTATTTTATTTTGAACACATACAAAATTTTGCAGTGGGTGAGCTGGCCGAAGAGGAGGGACAGATTAGGAGGGAAAAAAGAAGGAAAAAGAAAAAAGGAATAAGTGAGAAACATGTCAAGAGTGGATAAATTCAGAAATGTGAAATTATCCAGAAATGGATGAATTCAGGAACAAACAAAATTAAAAAGTGAAGAAAGTAACACAACTATACAAGCATATAAAATCTTAGTGTGTGCTTGGATGGATGCATGCAAGTATAAGTGCATGTGTGCTCAATTGTGTAGGCGAGATGCAGGCTAGGGTGCGTGTGTTGTGTGCGTGTGTTGTGTGCATGTGTTGTGTGCGTGTGTTGTGTGCGTGTGTTGTGTGCGTGTGTTTTCAACATGAAATGGACTAAATAGCAAGGGTGGGACGCCGCAACCACACCCCACAAGAGCCAGAGGTCGGCGGAGACAGGCCCGGGAGGACCAGGACGTACGCAGCACCCAAAGAGCACGGAAGAGCCGGGCCCCACGTCCCAATAACAGCCATGCCTCCACTCCAGCCGGGGGAGGAGGGAGGTCCCAGACGCAGCCCCCGCAGCCAAAAGGGCATGAGCCCCAAAGAACCAGAGGTGGGTTCCCAAATGCGAGGGCGCGGCCACTCCCGTATGAGCTAAGGCCAGGGCCCCTAGGACCCCAGGCGGCCGGGGGCCGACCAGCTCCCAGTAGAGAGCCTCACCCACGCTGGAGAGGCCCGACCCCCCCCGGGCCACCAGCCAGTGGAAAGGGGCCAGCAACCATGCCCAGGAGACCAACCGCACCCAGGACGGAGCAGCAAGCACGGACCCAGGCCGCCACCATCCACACAGACACCCCGCAAACACACCTCGCAGCCATGCACATACACCATACACACATCCCCACAACATACACAGACACCCACACACAGAGACAAAAAGACATAGGCCCATTTACTCCGAACTGCCCTCCGACGTGCGGGAGAATGCAACCAGCCGCGACCCCAGGGCGCCACCAGCCGAGCGACCACCCAAGCGCCCCCCCCACACCCCCGGCAGGAAGCAGGGGAGTAGGAAGACCCTCCCACTCTCCTCCCCCATGCACCTGTGTGAAAGGTAGAGTGTTGGAGGCGTGTGGTGATGTATGAGACTGTATGTAGTGTAAGGGTGAGTATGACAGTTGAGAAACTAAGATGAATTTAAAATTGACGGGGGAAGCGTTGAGGAGCGCTGCTTGTGAACAGCTCTCCTCCACATCTCCTCCCCATCAAGACCCTCAATGTATATGATGTGAGTAAAATTTGGGGGCGGCAGCAGCACAGAGGCGAGTGATACCACCAGCCTCTGAGTAGTGCCCCCGCCCCCCAAGGCCCCGTGTGTATACTGGTATGTGATGACTAAAGTGCAATTAAAACGGGGAGGCAGAAGGCCGCGCAACAGAGTGAGTAAGGCCACGTAAATGGCCCTCCCCACCGTAGTATGCACGGCATACGCCCCCCCCCCCCCCAGAGGTCGTACATGTGTGCGTGGCATGTTGTGAATGAGGGGGGAGAGGGGCTAGGATTCATAAGGCCAGGGGGCAGATTATTCACCCCCTGGAAAAAGAAAGCCAGCTAACCAGCTGCCTTAGTAGGCACCCCAGCCCCCCCCGCCGAGCGGGAAGGAGCGGACCTGGGGCCTCCAGGGCACTGCCAGCACCAAAACCCACCCCACCCCTCCCCCACCCTCGGCGGCACCCCGGTGGAAACACAGGCCACCCCGGCGCAGGGAGGCACCCACCGAAGAGATGGCCAGGCCCCAGGCGCCACAGCCTCGAACCCCGTACCGAGGCCTGCACCAAAGAGGTGTTACGATCCTCAGTCTAGGGTTGAGGACCGCCAGAAAGGTAAAGGGAAAGGAGAGGGGAAAACGAGACAACCAGGGTATGGGAAAAGGGAACACGGGACACAAAGGGATCTTTTTTTGTATTTTTTTTATGTTTATTCACAAAGACTTTCACACACAATAGGGCAACAGACTTCGGGAGTGACACCGCCAAAACAATAAACAAAACCCCACTAATGAACACGTCCCAAACTAAGCTAATTCTAAATGAAAAGAAAATGACACAGACTAATCCTAACTCCCTAACCAAAACACAGAATAAGCAACACGTACGCAAAACAAAACAGCCGTCACTCCCTACGCACTTAACAGAAACGGACATACAGAACACCAAAGCCGAAACACAGTATCCGAGGGGCGAAGCAAGAGAGGAGTCAGGAGGAAGGCAATAGATCACAAACCAGAAAGCAGTCAAAACCAAAGGCAAAGGTACAGAGGGATAAGGCAAGAGACGAAAACCGGAAAACCAAAAACTGTCATACACGATCAATCAAAAGAACACAAGCAAATCAATAGCGCAACAACCAACTGTGAGCAGAGCTGCCGCTACTCTCCCGCGCCGGCCTTTTCAATTCACAAACGCGGAAGTAGCGTCGAGGCTCGGGGCATGGCCAGGTCCGGGAGGCGGAGACGAAGGCAGCCGGACAACAATCAGGACAATCCCCCCCAAACCTTACGGCACGTAACAGAGGTCAACCGCCCCTCCCAGGGCCAGCCCCTGCCACCACCAGCACTCCAGACCCCACGCCCCATAACCACCAGTTAGCACCCGCTCAAGCTCCCCCCCACCACCCCCAGCCAGGGCAAACACCCAGACATCATAAAACGGCAGCCATCCCAAGAAGCCACTAGACGCCCATTGCTCGAGGGCCCAACCCCGCCATCCGCCAGGATCCCGAGGAGACGAGACCACAGCCGACCACCCCCCCCATATAATGGAATTGGCCCAGAGAGAGAGTGGACCAGAGAGAATCCAATTCACATAATTGTTTATTTTGGATGGGAGCAGATATTCTCTCCATACTTAAGTGGTCTAACAGTAAATTTCTATGCTGAGTAATACATAAATTATTTTTTGATTTCCTGTTCATGAAGATAGTTTTCTTTGCAATGCCTAAGGCAGTAAGGATTATGTGTGCCTTATTTTCTTCCATATCTAATTCACTTGCATCTCCTAAAATATACAGTGTGGGTGAGGTTGGGATATGACAATTAAACCATACTGATAGATCTTCACATATCATCTGCCAGAACTTCTGCACCGGTGTGCAGGACCTTATTGCATGCATGTACTGTAGTTCTCCACAAAGTTACCTGAGCAGTGGGTACATAAGTTTGAGTGTTTAAGGCCTATTTGGAACATCCTTTGTCCTGTGTAGTGTATTCAATGGAGAGTTTTGTATTGTACAAGTTGCAAGTTGGGACTTTTAGTCATTTTGAAAGGGTTTAAACATATTTGATTCCAAACGTTTTGCTCGGGATCAATGGATAGATCTTGCTCCCATTTTGAGGTTGGGAGGGAAATTGAGTCATCTATTTATAGATTTATAATCCCTTTATCACGCCATACAGGAAAGTTCAATGCTTTCTTTTTTTGGCAAATATCTGGATTGTTCCAAATGGGTGTTAGATTACAGGGCTAAGTGCAGACCTGGTTATTTTAAAAAATTCCCACCAGGCTGTCAATGAGGTTACTAAGGCTTTTAAAACAGTTATAACGCTTCATGCTAGGACTTATAAAGGGTAGATCAGAGATTTTTTACTTCTCCACTGATTGCTTGTTCTAAGTCCAGCCATGGACTGTCTACTGGGCTTGATTTAATCCAATTTGATACATACTGCAATCTGTTGGCTAAGAAGTAGTGATAGAAATTTGGTAGTTCTAGACCACCATCACCTTTAGCATTTTGTAGGGTTTTTAATCTTATTCGCGATGGTTTATTCTTCCATAAAAATGATGAGATGCTTGTGTCTAGTGATATAAACCAAGCAATAGAGGGTTTATTAGGGATCATTGAGAACAAGTAATTGATTTTAGGCAGGATCTTCATTTTAATGGTGGCAATTCTACCCATGAGTGATATAGGTAGATTTTTCCATCGCATGAAATCTACCATTTTTAATACTGGAATGTCATTCATCTGTACCAAGTCTGAGAGCCTGGTGGAAAAATGTATGCCTAAGTATCTGAGGTTACCTGACTGCAATAGAGTAGCAGTTGTGTTTTGGAAATTACAAGGCAGAACTGTTGGTCTGCTCCAGTTGACGGAGTAGTCTGATATAGATGAGAACTTATCTATAAGTGATATTGTCTTAAGAAGAGAGGCTGGTGAGTTCCTAAGAAAGAGTAATACGTCAACTGCATAAAGGCTTATCTTATGGTCTATTTTTTTTTTGTTTGAATTCCTTTAATATGTAAATTTTGTCTAATCGCCGCTGCTAGTGGCTCAATGAAGATAACAAAAAGCGAGGGAGAGAGCGGGCAGCCCTGCCTGGTGCCCCTCTGCAAACGGAGGCTTCGAGAAAATAGTTCATTTGTCCTAATACGTTCATTTGGAGAGCTGTATAGTGTTTTAATCCAGCTTATGAAGGATGAACCAAATCCAAATTTATGTAGAACTGCAAATAGAAATTTACAATTTACTTTGTCAAATGCTTTCTCTGCATCTAGAGATATAACCGTGGTTTCTAATTTGTTAATGGAGCAATAGTCTATAACATTCAATAGTCTACGTGTATTATTGGCTGAGTGTCTACCCTTGATAAAAACCTGTTTGGTCAGGATGTATAAGAAATGGACTAACTTTCTCTAATCTTTTGGCAAGGACTTTGGCAAATTATTTTAAGATCTACGTCTATGAGTAAGATTGGGCGGTAGCTCGATGTCAGCGTTGGGTCTTTACCAGGTTTCAGAAGCAGGCTAATAGTTCAAGTTTGGAGATAGCGAGTGATCATTCTGAATTTGAGTAACCATTCTGATAAAAACGGGTGCTAACGTTGGCCAAAATACTTTGTAGAATTCTGCTGGGAAACCATCGGGACCTGGGACTTTATTATTTGGAAGATGCTGTACGGCTCCGGGTCCGGTGGCAAAAGACCCATCCGCTGACATACAGTTTGTTGACCGCGATGACAGCACGGGAGCCTCCGTCGATGAATTTTTTCCTTATAGGGAACAGGATCTTCCTTCTTTCCAGGATCTCCTTGGGAAACTGGTCGTTGATGCTAAAGTTTGTTCCTTTTAATTCCCGGCCGAGGCTTTTAACCAGTTCTTTTTGTTTAAAGTGCTCGAATTTAGCCACTATTGGTCTGGGTCTGCGTCCGTCGGGTCTCTTCACTCCTAGGTGGTGAACTCGATAGAAGCTGATGGTTTTTACTGTGTCCTCCGGGAGTTTTAGCTGAGTTAGAATGAACTCTTTCACTGTAATAATAATAATAATAATAATAATAATAATAATAATAATAATAATAAATTTTATTTGTATTGCACTTTATATTTTAGCAATTTCAAAGTGCTAAAATATGCTTTCTCCAGGATGCCTGAAATTACTAAATTGTCTGTCATGCGGCGGGCCTGGAGGTCAATGATAGTTTATTTTATTTTTTAATTTTCCTCCGAAAGGTGCATCATTCCATCTGTGAGGGATTTTACCGATTCCCCGAGGGTCGCATTCTCTGCAGCAAGTGATTCCACCTGTTGTTGGCTGTACTCCACTGACTCACGCAAAGCCTGGAACTCTTTATGGAGAATTTCCATTAGGGACAGACGCGCCTCTAAGCAGGATAGTCGTATATCTATAGACTCCAAAATGTCTGTCACATCGTTGGTATTACGAGAAGCCGCTTCTGGGGAGTCCTCGGGGCGGCTTCTCTTGGAGGACGAGTTATTTTTACAGGTGGAAGTGGTCGGTGTTTTGTCTGATTTCCGCATAGCAATTCTCTCGAAGTACTCGTCTATACAATTTTCTAAACTGTTCAGAATTTCACTGTGCTCCAGGATGCTAAATTTTTTTATGGATACAACTGAAATGAATTTTGATTACCTTTAAGGCTGTCTAGAGATAAGTTGGCGTGGAAAGAATCCGATTGATAACCTTTTTGCAGTCAGCTGCGCACCGCCGTGTTCAATACTGCCGTGCTTCTCGTCGAGGTCTCGCGTTGTTACAGCATAGCCCCTACTCAGTTTTTCTCCAGTTTTCTTGCTGCTCTTGTCTCTCGCACCCCAGTAAAATGGCCGCCGCTTCGTTTTCATTATGCATACCTTGGACAATGACATCAACTTAATGCGACCTATCATATTTTGACTCTCGTTGCTCTAGCTTGTTAGTAGCTGACAGGAGAACAAAAGGATATCAGTTCATCAATTGAAATTTCTCAAGTTCATGACTGTAAGTATGACCACAGTGCATATGGTGCAACTGATAGTTTTGTTACTTCATACCATCTGATGTGGACCCAGGCCGCATGTTAAACATGTCAAGTAAATTGGCGATGCTAATTTCTGTTAGCCTGTTAATGGCAGTTCCCATTAGGTGTTAGCATAGTGCTAATTGTCAATGACGGTAATCGATCTAAAATCATTTTGGAGGCCTACGTGGTCCCACTGTTAAGCAAATAAATTCAGTGAACCAAATCTGAAACAGCACAAAGACGATAACAGTCTTAAAAATGATTAGACTTAGAGCTCTTTCATTTAAAAACAAATTGAGCTTAGGCTACTTGAAGCCTACATCTAAATGCCTGTGTTTGTGTGTTTGTGTAGGTTCCTGTGATATCCTTCAAGCCCAGTAATCACCACACAATAAATATTACTTGGCTTGTGCCGTTTATTTGCACTACTACAAACAGGCTTAACGGCTTCTGGCTCAACTTCTTGTTCTAGCTAGCTTCCATTATTCCCCAGAACGTTAGCTCCCTCTAGAGGAATTATATGGGTATGCTTTCACATTCAGTTTACCACAGTTAGCCTACAGAAAATCTGTATTGGATCAGTATTTCTGTTTAGCCTACATTTTTGTGCATTACTGTATTTAATATCTTTGACACTAATAGGCAGTGTTGCAGGAAAATAGTAGCCTATAATGGTTAATTTAGAGAATGTGTTTCTAATTACAGAAGTGAGGGAGAGCAGAATCATGTGAAGGAGGTGTACGTTTAAGGTGGAATGGACGATAAATCCTGAGTTCAGGTACTGGATAGGGCATGTGACAGATAATGTACATCGGGCATACTGCAAGATATGCAAGAAAGCTTTTGATGTAGGCAACATGGGCATTTCTGCTGTTCAAAGCCATGCCAAAGGACAGGGACACAAGAGGGTCCTCTCCTTTTGAGCAAGTCACTGGTGTTGTGTTAGACCATAGCTACTTGCCAGCCAGCTTTGGAGCCCTAACTGAGAATGCTCTGGTGTATATCACAGGTTTTGTTGTTAGGCAGGTCGTGAAGAAGCTGAAGTGTGATGTGCTGCAGTAGCTTGGTTAGTACAGCCGTGCCTTCACGTCTCGTCAGAACTATCATCTGCTGACCTTGCGTAACAATGGAGGCCTGCTGATACTAAGCCATGGTACAGTAAAGGTGATTGGCTCAGCTGAGCAGTGCATCAGACAGGCCTCCAACATCCAGTCTCTGTTGAATAGGGTTGTGAAAGCAGATGTAGGTTTTCAGGATATATTTAATCGTTGTGATCACATTGCTGAAACTCAAGATGGCATTGGCAACCATCATTTCAATTTAATTTCACTTGTCTTGCTTTCACAAGTTGAGAGAAGACCATGTGGCAAAAGTACATACTCTCCAACTACAGAGCAGCAGTTTGAGGAAGAAACTGTGTAAAATAGTATTGTTACAAGGATACTAAATACTAGACACAGAGCCTCTGTCTTCCCACCCCCACGTCACAGGAAAGACACAGCTTCTGTACTGACACCAGTATATATTGCAGTTCATTGGCTATAGTTCTTGACAAATATACACAAGATGCCTGTGTGTATGGACCTGCCCTGTCTATAGTTATTTTTCCAAAAAGCAGGTAAACGGATGTTCATCTTTCATATTAAATGTAAAAAAAAAATAAAGTATTTTCTTTGTCTGGAAAATGTATTGTGTACAGTTCATTGTCTATAGTTCTCTACAAGTCTATACAAATGCCCGTTGCTTTGGATAAAGGCGTCTGCCAAATGCTTAAATGCAGTAACGGTCCTAGCCGATGAGGCGCCCTAGGCGAGCATCAGCGCCGGCGCCCCCCCAGGCGTAGGGAAACTATAGCGGAACTAATGTTGCGTTTGGGTTGAGGTCTGGTCAGTTTTGCTGGTAACATTTTTGTTTTGCTCAGTTATAAGTGCAGCATTTGTTATGCGGCTGAGAAAGTGTTTTAAGTTATAATGTCAATATTCATGGATATTGGAGTTACTGTATGAGCTGCAGTCATAAGTTAATGGCGTGAGCGAGCTGTAGCCTATTTGTTTGTGTTTGGTTATTTTTAGGAAATTGCCTGTGTTTTTACTTATTCATTTTTTGATTTATGTGCTTTATTTTATCTAGTTCTCACGGCATGCTCGACCGGATAGATATGTGAATAAATGCCCGTGATCAGAGATCAACTTGTGTTCGTTATTGAGGGAGGTTACAAGGGGGGGGGGCTCATAGGAAAGTTATGTATCATCATCATTGTCATCATCATCATTATTATTATTACTACTTAATAGGCTTTGTTTAGCAGGTAAATTTATGTGGGCTTGTTCTTTTCATATTAAGACACATTAATACCAACTAGCTTTAAGAATAGTGGAATGTTACACTTTTTTCTTCCTCCATTTGTGGCGCCCCCTGGATGAATGGCGCCCTTGGCCCATTGCCTATATTGCCAATGCCACGAGCCGGCCTGCATTAATGTAAATGCATGAGTGGTAACACAATGGGATTTATCATGGAGATTACCAGGGTCTTTCAGCTAACATTGCTGGCCTTTTTTGTGGTGTTTTGTATTTGCATTGTTCTGCACGTAGTAGGAGAGTAGTGTATGTTTATTTCGATTGGAAGAATGAAAAAATACCTATATGCGCATTACATTTTGAACATAAAAGTAGGCTGTGTTAAGAAAAACCGCTTCCCTGTCGATTTACTCGTGGCTCGGTCGTAAATACATGTCTGACAAATATAAAGTACAGGTATTTCATGGGTGTCACTGAAATAAAGGTAGCTGATCATGAGAAAGACCTTGGTGTGTATGTTGATGCTTCCATGTCCCATTCTCGCCAGTGTGGGGAAGCAATAAAAAAGGCCAATAGGATGTTGGGGTATATCTCCAGGTGTGTGGAGTTTAAGTCAAGGGAGGTAATGCTAAGATTATACAATTCCTTGGTGAGACCTCACCTAGAATATTGTGTGCAGGTTTGGTCACCATATCTTAAAAAGGACATTGTGGCCTTAGAAAAGGTGCAGCGTAGGGCCACAAAAATGATTCCTGGTCTTAGAGGAATGTCATACGAGGAACGGTTACTTGAGCTAAATCTGTTCAGTCTCAAGCAAAGGAGATTGAGGGGGGACATGATCCAGGTATATAAGATTCTAACAGGTTTGGATGCTGTTCAACCAAATAGTTACTTCAGCATTAGTTTAAATACACGAACTCGTGGCCATAGGTGGAAATTAGCGGGAGAACATTTCAAGCTGGATTTAAGGAAGCACTTCTTTACGCAGCGTGTAGTCAGAGTATGGAATAGCCTTCCTGATAATGTAGTGCAAGCTGAATCCTTGGGTTCCTTTAAATCAGAGCTAGATAAGATTTTAACGACTCTGAGCTATTAGTTTAGTTCTCCCCAAGCGAGCTTGATGGGCCGAATGGCCTCCTCTCGTTTGTATAGTTCTTATGTTCTTATGTTCTTAAGACAATAAAAATCGCTTCTCAAATTTGCCCATTTATGGTTCTTTATTTCTGAATGCCAGCTTGTCCCTGATAGACGTTCATTCATTTAAAAGGAGCTCTACCCCGTCCCAAGATGGCGGCTCTGTTGACGCATTCGCTCCCAAAGACGGCTGTATTCAACGCGACATCCAGTGTTTTTATCTCTGGTACTGATCTAGCTGTAGTTAGATTAAATACAGTACAACTCTTCACGTAAACCCGCATTAGAAACAGAGGTACAGAGAGAGTGTAAGGAAGCTAAACTTCATCCATTATTATAAAAAGAATAAAATACATTACTCCAGATTGCAGTGTTAGTTTGGCCTCCTTTGCATATTTTCCTTTTCCTTCACAATTCATTTATAAAAATAGATCCAGAAAAAGGAATAATTGGAATGTTTCCTTATAGAAACAGTGGGACAAGATAACACTGTGGCCGTTATGAAGCCAGGCGCCGAAAGTTGGTGACGTATCCCAGCTAATAAATGTTATTTATGAGAAAACTACAGTAATGTGGATGTCAGTTCTTCTTTATGCGTGAAGGATGGCGCAATGGCCCTGGTGGACGGCGTGGCCAATGCTGCTGACAGCCTTCGGCTATGATACAGTCCCAATGACCGAGCTGGAGCACACTTCCACTTTTAGGATTGGATGGAGAAGCAGCATACAAGATCGACAGCAAGACAACTTCACCTGTCCAGGAAACCAACCATGCTGAACTGGCCCCTACTAATGGAAGTGAGATGTACTTCTGCAGGGGGTGTTATAGGGGGAAGAACATCCTTGCGTCTGCCGGAGTGCCCCCTCAAGTGGCTGTGACCGAACTCGATGGATGAATTGGACTGCATGAACTATGGCTATGTTAAATGCCAAAATACAATGAAATAATGTTCAACGAATGTTATTGACATCTAATCATAGTGCATGGAAGCAACTGTGGAGTATTAGTTCTACTATGTGGTTACATCTAAAGCCTGAAATACCTCAGTGTAATGATACTTTATGCACTGGGCATGGGGGAATGTATAATGTAGCTACACACCAAGCTCAATGTAGATTCCACGGGTTGTCCATAATAGCTGGAGGGGCATAATGGTGTCGCGGATCGCCCAGGGGAAGCCCCTATGATGTCACGCGGGACTCCCCTGCCACACCCCCGCTGGTTTCCCTAGGAGGGAGTTGAGCAGCGGCCGTAGCGCTTCTACACCTGTCCCGAGAACCGGCAGGACCGGTTACCGTTTGCCCTCCTCTACCAGCTGATGCCCGTCGGGGTAATCGGCGAGCCTTTTTATTCGTGTTTGGCACACCTGCCGGTCTTCAGCCCTCCGTGCTAAGTTCCAGCGTTTATTCCCTGACCTGTCTCCACCTCTGTTCTGCCTCTTCCGCCCTTCGCTTATAGCCTAGCCCTCTCACTGCCGATGCCGATCGCCTGACCACCTGTCTGTTTTCACTACCTCGATTTTGGATTTTTTTTGTCTCTGTCCTGTTGCTCTCTCTCCCGGAGTTGACGGAGAAGATAAATATTGGACTGATCCGCTATAGCGTCCTCCTTATTTTCCGCAACCCCCGCCGTGATTAATGGACTCTACAGGTAAAGGGAGAATAGCTAGATACCTATACTAACAAAAGGTATGATATACGAGATTGTGATAAAACTGATAGAGGATATATATGCTCACTACGAACACGTCATACTAACCCATGTTTTGATACGAAGGGAAACGTGTGCCAATAGTACTATTGGCCCCCCCGAGATATGCTATTTGAAGTCGGTCCTCACATCCTTTGTGTGAGTACCATCCACGTCCATGAACATCTACCATACGTGCCGTATTCCGGATGTTAGAATAACACATATATTTGGAAATGGCAAAACAAAACATATTGGTTAAAAATTCGAACACCTTATGAAAGTATAAACCAAACGCAAATGTCACAAGCAACGCAGTTACTGAATATTTTTGAATGTGTGAAACTAACGTCAATATCTGTCATTACTTGTTGCACATGCTTGAAAATTAGTCAGAAATCTGTCCACTTAAAACTACGTAAATAAATTCTCTACTTGATGGGCTGGTGCTGAATGAATAGGCCAGCTGGCCAACTTGTGTCTGTGCCACTGACTGGCATCCTGACATATAATGACTTTTCCCCCCTCACTGTAAAAAGTCCAGACAGCAAATTAGTTAACAGTAATTAGTAATCACGTGTAGTTCTCATTTATCGTGATGTAAACTTCAAAACCTTTTCTGCACATTTTAATGATTTAATTAATATTACCTAATTTGTTTATCATTTTCTGCAATCACTGTATGTTAAAGCAAGTTTTAAAACTAGCTGTAAAATTATTGATGCTGTTGTTGAGCTGAAATTTGTTCCCGGAGCCTTAGGATATGCCTCTATACACAGGAGTGAGGGGATGGATACACTATTCTATGGATGCCTCTGAAGAGAATAATTATCCCGATTTTATATTGAGAGAGATGGTTAATTCCATTTTAATGCAGACTGGGTTCACAGCCCCTGTTCTGCCCTTGATCTTTTGCATGCATGCTATCATGTATTAGTTTACTCTGAATTTTGATCACATGTCAAACTAAATAAATTTTGGACTGGATTCCATGTTTTTACGCTGTAAGTTACATTTTTATTTCAGCATAATTATAAGATCCCGCAGGTAGAAAATAAGTCTGTTACTTAATAAATGACCATAAAGTAGTTGCTGCTGTATATATTCCATAAATATACTGAACTGGAGTTCTATGCATCCTTACAAAGTAATAACTGTAAGCGTTCTTTAAGTATGAAAGAGTTTAGGACATTGTCACCTGCAGTGGATGGCCACATGTCCCCATAATTATAACTTTAGATTATATTTCTGCATGACTGAGTATTCACTGAGTAACTGGTAGTGTTGGATGGTATTCACGCCTCATATTTACCATTTATATCAGTCTTCAAAGTGTTTAGATTATTAAGGCTGGTCTTGGTTGTTTTCTTGCCTGGAGAAACAGAAGTTTGATGCCATGACGCCACAGCTGCTCGCCGTTCCTGTCAGTACGGTGGAGGTAAGAGTTTGAAACGTTCATCAGCCTGTCAGCTACGCATCTCGCCTGGATACAGGACTCAGCTTTTATTCTTCCGTAATACGCCCTAAGCCCCTCACTCTACTCAATCTCAGTGCTGTTTGGTAGTAAATAAGTCATTGTCACTGACTGCCACAGATTACGGAAATTAAATGGCACAAGTGTAACCCTGTCATTTTAAAGAGGGTAAACTCTGATCAGGAAATTTACGATGTCAGAATAAACTGATTTTTTAAAAGAACTAACTAATGTGCCCTAATAAGGAAATGCATACAATCAGAATAAAATATCTGTGGTTTTTAACAGTGGTACAGTAACAGTCTGATAAAGAAAGGTATCAGATCAATATATCTATAGCATGTAATGGAACTTGCATGAATATATTCTCCCCTCCGGAATTCATATGTGGCGAGTGGTGGTGAGAAAAATACTGCCAAATAGTACCAAGCAATGGTACCAATAGCCACACGTTAGTCCGACTACGCCACCCCAGGTATTACACCCAGAGAAAGTTAAATCGCCCTATCCCCGGGCAAAGGCACACTGGTCCGTTCACCAGAAACAGCGGAGAGACGTTGTTCCAAACACACACACACTTTTATTACACAATAAAACCATAAAAAGAGTAATCAGTCGATCCCAGCACCGTAAGCTTGGAGCACCGCCGCGTACCAGCAGCCACTTCCTGCCGATCTAAGGCTAGGCGCCGGGACCTAGAACAGCCAGAGTCGGGCGGGCACGAGCAAGGAGGGAAAAACAAAATATAACCACAAACCAAACAAAATCACGCAAAACCCAAAGAAAAGCACTGCAGTCTAAAACAAATAAAATACAAAACCATTACATTAATACACAATAAAAACCCCATTCAAAACAGAACAAATGTATCAAAACAAACATAATACAATCAAAACAAAACACAAACCCTTAGGAAGCGGGGGACCAGTCAGACTCTCCAACCCCCGCTCGCACTCATATGGGCACGCACACCCCCCTGCCCCCAGCTATGGACCCGCTTGCGACTCAGCCTGCTATAGGCTAGACAGAGTATGGACAAACCGGAAGCGCAAAGCGCGAAAAGGTGCAAACGTCACTAGACAGCAGCAATAAGGCAAAGTGAAGCTGAGCCGCCGCTAGGCAGAGCAGGGCGCCGTCGCCGCTAGGCAGAGCAGGGCGCAGTCGCCGCTAGGCAGAGCAGGGCGCCGTCGCCGCTAGGCAGAGCAGGGCACAGTCGCCGCTAGGCAGAGCAGGGCGCCGTCGCCGCTAGGCAGAGCAGGGCACAGTCGCCGCTAGGCAGAGCAGGGCGCCGTCGCCGCTAGGCAGAGCAGGGCGCAGTCGCCGCTAGGCAGAGCAGGGCGCAGTCGCCGCTAGGCAGAGCAGGGCGCCGTCGCCGCTAGGCAGAGCAGGGCGCCGTCGCCGCTAGGCAGAGCAGGGCGCCGTCGCCGCTAGGCAGAGCAGGGCGCCGTCGCCGCTAGGCAGAGCAGGGCACAGTCGCCGCTAGGCAGAGCAGGGCGCCGTCGCCGCTAGGCAGAGCAGGGCGCCGTCGCCGCTAGGCAGAGCAGGGCACAGTCGCCGCTAGGCAGAGCAGGGCGCCGTCGCCGCTAGGCAGAGCAGGGCACAGTCGCCGCTAGGCAGAGCAGCAGTAGTTCCACGCGAGATGAAGCAGCTGTCAACCCCACGCCACAACACACGGGACCCTGTAATAATAAAAGGTAAGGACTCAAAACCCAGCCGTATTAGCCCCAACGTCAACCGTTCTACTACAGCTTGTAATATTCACCGTACCGGGCTGAACACACCAAGGTAAAATGTCCGCAGACGAACAGGAGATCCAGCAATTAAGGTGACCGCCGACAAGGAGCCTAGAACATTAGTGCCAGGGTAACCCTTATAGTCTGAGCGCCCTCTCTGATTGGCCACTCCCCTCCAGAACTTAATTAGGCACACACCTCGTTTCCTTCTCCTGCTACACATAGTTCCAGTAGTTATCTGAAATTGCCGTTATTCGGAAAATTACAGACTATGAACAAAAACGGACAATGCAAGAAAATAAAAGAATGTGTATGACGGAACTCTAGAGTATTTTTGCAAGGGTGGGTACTAGCTGGTTTATGTACTAGCTCACATTCAAGAAACACCATAAATGCTACTCATACACAGTTGGGGGGCAGGGGTCAATACATAGACCAAGTCCTTGTGCCTGTAATCGGAAGGTCACCGGTTCAAACCCAGCCTCAGCACGTCTGCGGGTCCTCGAGCAAGGCCCTTAATTCCCCCCAGCTCCCTAGACGCCCCAACAGGTAGCTGCCCTTCACAGACAACTTACTCCACAAAGGGCATGTTGAGGGAGACACAAAAAACGCAATATCCCCACAGGGATTAATAAAGTATTGATTATTATTATTATTATTAGAAGTTGTAGACGATGAATTCCAGCTGAATGATGTTAATTTACACATTGCTGAAACTAAAGTGGAACACCTCAACATAAATGATCTAGAAGCAGGCAGTGTGAAGGTGTCCACATCACATGGCGATGTGGTGAAGGGGCCTCTGCAAACAACGTATGGGAAACAGAAGAAAGGAAAGAACCGGCAAAATTACACCCCACTGTCAAAAACGAGAGCCGGTGGCTGAAGCTGAACATCCTTCTCAGCCTGTTATTTGAATTTGTCAAATTGTTTTTAATCATTGTGGGATTAGCCCCATTGAACCCTTCACATACATACTTACAGCATCTCTAATATACTTTGAATTGTAAACATGTTTCTTCTCTACATCCATTTATCCATCCATCCATTTTCCAAACCGCTTATCCTATCGGGTCGCGGGGGGTCCGGAGCCTATCCCGGAAGCAATGGGCACGAGGCTGGGAACAACCCAGGATGGGGGGCCAGCCCATCGCAGGGCACACTCACACACCATTCACTCACACAGGCACACCTATGGGCAATTTAGCGACTCCAATTAGCCTCAGCATGTTTTTGGACTGTGGGGGGAAACCGGAGTACCCGGAGGAAACCCCACGATGACATGGGGAGAACATGCAAACTCCACACACATGTGACCCAGGCGAAGACTCGAACCTGGGTCCCAGAGGTGTGAGGCAACAGTGCTAACCACTGCACCACCATGCCGCCCCTACATCCATTTATTTCTTACCTATTATGCAATGTAAGGGGAATCTTACTAATGCTAATAATTACAACTAATATTGTAACTGTGTTTTGCTTATGTTTGGAAGTCCTGGGTTAAGGACGAGGAGTTTTGTGCGTGCATGCGTGCCTGCATGTGTGCATGCCTGTGTAAGTACCTACCTGTCTGCGTGCCTGTGTACATGTCTGCCTGTGTGAGTGCATGCGTGCTTGTGTGGGTGCGTGCATTCCTGTGTAAGTACCTACCTGTCTGCGCGCCTGTGTGTGTCCGTGTGTGTGCCTGCCTGTGTGTATATGTCTGTGTGTGTGCATGCCTCTGTGCATGCCTGTGCTTGCGTGCCTGTGTCCGTGCATTCCTGTGTGCTTGTATGCACCTGTGTCTCTGTGTGTCCTTGCATGCATGGGTGCCTCTGAGTGCCTGTGAGCCTACCTGTGTCTGTGCCTGCCTATGTGTGTGTGTGTCTGCGTGCGTGCCTGTGTGCGTACATTTGTGCGTGCCTATGTGTGTGTGTGCCTGCCTGTGTGCGTGTGTGCTTGACTGTTTGGAGGAGTGCCTTTATGCATGTGTGCATACTTGCCTGTCTGTGTTCGCGCGCGCTTGCCTGTCTGCCTGCCTACTTACATGCCTGCCTACTTACATGCCTGCCTACTTACATGCCTGCCTGTGTGCACCATTCACACTCATGGTCAACTTGTTAACTCCAATTAACCGCAGTATGTTCCCAGAGGCGGGTGGCACGGTGATGCAGTGGTTAGCGCTTTCGCCTCACACCTCTGGGATTTGGGTTTAAATGCGGCCCTGAACAGGAGAAGCCCCTGCGGCCCTGAACAGGAGAAGCAGTTTCAGAAGATGGATGGTTGGATGGTCCCAGAGTTGTGAGACAACAGTGCTAACCACTGCACCACTGTGCCATCCCCATGTATGGGATATATAGGAGAAAACCTGTTACAGTTATCCAGTGTGTAACATGTCAAATCATATGACCCAGCCTGTTCCTAAAGGGGACTCGAGAGATTCTGAGTTTAAGAGCCAATAAGGCACAGTTTAAGTCTCTGTAGTGTAAAAATAATGTAACAACAAACAGTTCTATCAACCTGTATGAAGCATATGCAAAATCAATGAACAATGCAAAAATAAGTGTAACTGTCCTGCACTATGTAGCGTATAGTATAGTCATATATACTTAGTCAGTTAATTTTTAATTAGTTACAATTTTGATACAAATTACTATACATTTTAGAAGAAAAATGTTCTATCTATAATTTCTCATGTGTCAGTAATGGCTGGCTGCTTTTGCCAGGTTCCATGTATAAAGTAAATAAGGCTGAATTTTACTTAAATATATGTAGTGCTGATATTAGGAAGAACCATCATTCTTTAGAATTCCACATCCTTTTAAGTTTGGTTCTAATTGTGGTTGAGGAATACCTTCTCTTAGCATCCAAGAGATAGCTTCATTTTCGATTTTGTATTTGTCGCTCCCTCGCTCAGACCTTTGTTCTGTAAACTGCTGTTCAATACTCTCAGCTGTAAGCTTTTCGTTGATCTTTGTAAATACCGTTCTGAATACGCCTGGATGGCTCTGGATAGCATCCAGTAGTCCACAGCTACGAAGCCCATCCTGGAACCTATAAAAAATTTTGATACATTGATCAAAAGAGAAAAAAAACATCCACTAATTTTGAATGCCCTATAAACTTTGAACATGGATAATACATGATGAGGAACATGCCTTTCAAAGTGTTTCCTTATCCTGAAGGACAAACCAATTAATGACGTCTTGCACCACTTCATTTTTATTACTGACAGAGATGCTTCGCAGACATCCAGCCAGCATCAGGTGGGTCTCACATCTTTCAACAGCTTTGTTCAGGTTTTTCTTAAACTCTGAAGCCACAACTTGACACTGGATTGAAAACATTTATTTTTACAGTGAATTATTTGTTCATGCAAACATTAATATCAAGCTTTTCAAATGCACATGAGCATAAAGAGAACTGACAAAACGTACTAAAGAATACGTAAACATTGCTATAAACACCATTTTAAAATTGTACAGCAGTCTGAAATGCAATTATTCACGTTCTTCCCCTACCTCTGACAGCAAGCTTTTTAATTCATGATCATGAATGTCCTCAATGTCTGCACTTTCTGCACCTGACACTATGGCTTGATACAAGACTGGAGCAAAGAAACGTGGGGATGGTCCTCCTTGAACTATGCCCATTGCAATCAACTCTCCTGCATAAAAGTAGCTGTTTTCTTTTAAAGCTACCAGAGAAAGATGAGAAATCATGCAATTACATTCTCAACAGTAACCAAAGCCTGACATATATATGAAATGTTTGATGGTTTCCCTCTGCAACACTTACACACATATATGGCACTCCAAAACTCGCTGGTAGTCAGAACCTGTGAACACTGGGCTCTGCCTTATATGTTGAAATGCAAGTCTGAAGAACTCCCTCATTGGGCCACCCATATAAACTGCTTCTACAGAATTTCCCTCATAAGTGAATTTGGCATCAATTCTCTTTCTGGCAGAGAAATTTGGTCTCCTCATTGTGCGGACAGCACCATCCTAAATGTTCTTCCGGTTGATGTTGAAGCGAAGAGCTTCATCCTTATCAATATTCCTTTTGCAGCATCTGCAAGACATCCTGCAGCCTGAAAAGACAGTCACACAACCAAACATAAAAAAACACTACATAACAAAATTGCGACATTTGAACATTAAACTCACTTGACATTTCTATCAATGACTCTTCTATAGCTCGACTGATTTGTTCATCCTCTGACTCACTCACATCAGAGCAAACAAGGTCGAAATAGTCCCTGAAAAAATTTGCTCATTTGAGGTTGTTCTTACATTTTCTATCTTTCTGAGACCTCATTTACATTAATCATACCTGTATGTACAAACAGATGGACTTTCTGTGTCTATAACAGTGGAAGTTAAAATCTGCGGGGTGATATCAGCTTGGATGTTAGCTAGTGATTGTGAAGTACAAGGTGCTTCCTCTGCCTGGCATCTGGTATCTGGCTGTTGGTTTTGCTTTACAAGAAGAAGAATATAAAGACATTTTCATTTAAATGATACATTAAAATCACTCAGCATACATCTAAATACTTTAACAAATGCTCAGCGAGTTTTAAAGTCCATTTAACACACATTGAAATAATGTCTCAGGTGATGCAAGACAAAAAAAGTCTAAATCATGTATTTTACCTTGAGCACTGTTCAACATGCTGAACTAGAGACTGCATGGGAATATAATTTCTACAGGTCTGACATTTTTCCAGCACCAATGCTTGGCCCTTAAGGTAGAAAGCATAACAGTTAAACACAGCATAATACAAACAAGACATATGTAAATCTCTGAACATAACTCTATTTAGTAATTATTTGTAGTAGTTTAAAGAAATTGAAGATATTTCGTAGGAGAAGTGAGATGCTTTCATGAAACATTTACAAGTGTACAAAAAAGGCAAGATTTTTTGTGACTAACCTCATTAAGCTTACACAATCCATCTGTGCTTATGCTAACTTGGACGGAGTGGACGGATATAGTCGACTGCCTGATTCAAACCACTCTCTGTTCTAAGGTATTTCACGCTATATCCATTGGGTGGTATTGGCAGAGGTTCCAAATATATTGATCTAAAACATGCCAAAATTTGAAATCCTCCAGAAGTATTAAGTGGTGGATAAGCTGCATACAGGACATCTCAGAGGTCTTTGTAATTGCCATTTTTATCTGGGAATGTTATTCGCTTCCTACCTAGGCCACAGTTCTGTAAATGACTATGTTCTTCTGGCAAAGGATGGACATCTTTTTCCGCAAAACAGAAGAAGTCATGTGTCCATGACTCTGTTGTTATACTTGCTCTCTATTTCACCCTTTGGTATGGGTCCCTTTGTCCTCTTAAAACGGTCATACAACTGGAACAGCTGGACTAGATTTCTTTCAATCTGGTCCTGTCTAGATGTGTTAAATTCAGAATGTGCAACAAGTGCAGAAAGACTGGCTGAGGTTGACACCCCAGGTGTTTGATTTGACACCAGTGATGTCGCTTCTGCTACAACTATGTCTGAATTTTCAGACTGTCTCATTAATATCCTTGCAGCTTGATGCAGAAGTCTGGCTAACTTTGGAGACTCGCCACTGGGAAAAAATGCACAATACAGTATGTACTCAGTTATCCAGACATAATTAGTATAATGTCTGTTTCAGCAAAGAGTAGCTGTAACTGGTGATTGTGATCTCACACACTACTAAAACAAAAGTTTAACGAATAATATAGCATTAATAAAATAATGTCATATTAAAGTGAAAAAAGTACTTTTAAATCACATAGCTTTCTAAATTTTAACGTCAAGATATAGCAAGTTCGACCCAATGAAAAACATAACTTCTAAATACTAAGAAGTGCAGGGTGCTGACTACTTGTCATCTACTTAGATTTCCAAAAGGCTTTTGATGTTGTCCCCCACAAGAGGCTCCTACTTAAACTCAAAGTGACAGGTATTTTAGGTACCGTAGCGACCTGGATTGATAACTGGTTAACAGATAGGAAACAGCGAGTAGTTATAAGAGGCACAATGTCACAGTGGGCTTGCGTTCATAGTGGGGTACCGCAGGGTTCGATTTTAGGACCACTATTGTTCCTAATTTACATAAATGATATGGATACCAATATATACAGTAAACTGGTGAAATTTGCAGATGACACCAAGGTGGGTGGTGTAGCAGATACTGAATTAGTGGCTCAGCAGCTACAGCGGGATCTTGATTTAATTAGTGACTGGGCCGATACCTGGCAGATGAAATTTAACGTCGATAAATGTAAGGTACTCCATCTAGGGAGCAGAAATATAAAGTACAGGTATTTCATGGGTGTCACTGAAATAAAGGTAGCTGATCATGAGAAAGACCTTGGTGTGTATGTTGATGCTTCCATGTCCCATTCTCGCCAGTGTGGGGAAGCAATAAAAAAGGCCAATAGGATGTTGGGGTATATCTCCAGGTGTGTGGAGTTTAAGTCAATGGAGGTAATGCTAAGATTATACAATTCCTTGGTGAGACCTCACCTAGAATATTGTGTGCAGGTTTGGTCACCATATCTTAAAAAGGACATTGTGGCCTTAGAAAAGGTGCAGCGTAGGGCTACAAAAATGATTCCTGGTCTTAGAGGAATGTCATACGAGGAACGGTTACTTGAGCTAAATCTGTTCAGTCTCAAGCAAAGGAGATTGAGGGGGGACATGATCTAGGTATATAAGATTCTAACAGGTTTGGATGCTGTTCAACCAAATAGTTACTTCAGCATTAGTTTAAATACACGAACTCGTGGCCATAGGTGGAAATTAGCGGGAGAACATTTCAAGCTGGATTTAAGGAAGCACTTCTTTACGCAGCGTGTAGTCAGAGTATGGAATAGCCTTCCTGATAATGTAGTGCAAGCTGAATCCTTGGGTTCCTTTAAATCAGAGCTAGATAAGATTTTAACGACTCTGAGCTATTAGTTTAGTTCTCCCCAAGCGAGCTTGATGGGCCGAATGGCCTCCTCTCGTTTGTATAGTTCTTATGTTCTTATGTTCTGATTACTTCTGTTGCTTAGTTCGATGTTATTTTATTTCCAGGTGTGATGTGCCGAGTATGAAGCTATTCGCCGCATTATAAGTATGAAAAGAAGACAGAATATCAAAAATATCGAGGCAGAATTAATTCAACAAAGTATCAAAAATATTATTCAAGAAAATGAAACACTTCTTGCGACTGAAGGCGTCTGTCGTCGAAAAGCGAAGCATTACTGTCGCCTTTAAATCATGTCACATTTGCGACGTTTTACAGGAGGTAGTTAATCTTAACTTCAGGTTTGTCTGTAAAATATCATTATAAACAAGTAATGTGAGTTTTCAGTTTGCTTAAAGCAAGATAAATGAAGTTACACTTCCTTTAAAATGAAAGATTACAATCCGTGGCAGAGGGGCAGTTTGCAGCACAACACCGGCATTAAACATCAGCATAATTAAAGCCAAACTAAATGAGTTTAGCGTCATTCGGTAATTACATAGCACAATTATATAACTTAATACATACATATAATGTAAGGACTTCCATATATTGCTGACCAGGAAAAACTTTAAGTTCTAACACGCTGTCAGCGCGTGCCTCGGTGTCCCCACAGTGCACCCACAGTCCTTTGCATGCACCGGTGCGCCCTTAAAACTGCAGGAGCCTTCTTACAGGCATGATTTTTATGATCGCGCATTGCATTTGTTTGACTTTATTAGGCTAAAACTTTTGTTCTAACTCAGACTTTCAGTTTCATGATGCAGGCCCCAGGTGCTACACAGTTAATGGTCCCTGAGTGCACCACAGCTTTCGCTATAAAACAATCTCTCTACAGCCATATTTGGGGGCTGCCACAGGGGTGGCCAGAGGTTTCCAAGGAGGGATGTGGCCGCCCCTTGGAGGCGCCCTTGACATTAAGAGGTGGGGAGATACAGTATATTGTCACACTGGGCCTCCTGACCCTTTGGGCCAGTAAGGCCAGTGTCTCTCTCCGGTAGGCGATCACCTCTTTATGGTGTCTTTCATACTGCTCCATCAGGGCTGCCGGTTCCTCCCGGATGCCCCTCAGAACAGATATTTTTTCCACCTTCAGACCTGAGGAGCTCTTCACTACATTGGCAGCGAATGTTTCTGCACCAGTGGGCTTGAGTGCGTGGGGGGAAGGAGGGGCGTGTGGTGACAAGGAAGCAGGATGGTTGGGGTTTGGTGATCTACCAGACTGAAAGGTATTCTGGGGACTCAGGGGACAGTGTCGCCCTGATGTAGAGGGGCCTATAGGAGGGATGGCTGATGTAGAGGAGCCAGGTGTGGAGGTGCCACACATTGAGGAACCCTGGTGATCACACTACAGGGGGACAAATGTTGGTGGGCCAAGAGGAAGTGGCTGGGGAGTAGAAAGCACAGATGTCTGGGAGGTGGGTAGACTACAGAGATTTATGCACCCCGGGACTCCCTCAAGTGCTTCTGAGATCTAGGATGGCCAATACTCGGTCCTCCCCAGGAGTGAGAGAATGCAGACTGGTGCTCCCCCCAGCCCACCTCACCTGCTCCCTCCAGAGTGCTGCAACCATCCTTTTGGTGATGCTGACATCGTCCCTGCACTTCCTCCTCATACCCTCTGCCAGGCGGCAGCAGCCATGGCCCGCAGAATGTATCTTTTTTCTTTCATCTCCTGCTATATATTTTCCTGATATATATTTGTCTTTTGCAAAGTGCATCGTGGTATAGGAAACGTACCCCAGAGCAGGACTTCAGACTAAACCATTTTCGGGAAGGGTAGGTGTGCTTGGGGTGAAAAAACTTTACATTAACTGGTGAGATAGATTATTTTTTATCTGTACTTTTTTGAATATGAAGAATTATATTATTTTGGGGGATATCTCCCTATTTTAATGCTGGAGGGAGCCCCTCCCCCCAAATTTATGCCTGACCCACAAACCCACACACTGTTCACAGATGAGAACAGCGCAGACCCTGCACGGTCATGTTTGGCAACTCCTTCCAATTTTATAGCCCAAACCAGGAGTAAAAGATGTCGAAAATCAGACCCTTCATAAACTTTTCTATCTTCAATGATACTCCATAATGCTGCTTAAAATGAAGCAATGCACGCACAAGTTAAAGCTCTTTTCGTTTTAATGAATGAGGAAAGAAATAGTTTTGGATAAAGAAATGAATTAGTCTTTTTTTTCCATGTGAGCATCCTCCTGCAGCCTTTAAATATGGAAAAGTGGCTGATGGATGGACTTCTGAGTGAAACTCATTACCCCAAATTTTCTTAAATTGGCTTATATATTTACAACATGGTGACTGCAACAATAATACACCTACGACTGTGGTGTTCTACCTAGAGCACCACTAGAGGGAGCTCACACATTCTATTGTACTTGCCACAGTAACAACAGTGATGTATAGGAACAGTTAGAAGCCGGTAATTTATATATAAAAAATGTAATTTCATTAATCTGAATGGGTGGGCCCAGCTGTCAATCCCACCCAGGCCTATCCATAGCTCCGCCTCTGTGTCAGTCCATCTCTTTGCAGTCCAAGTTGTACATCTACCAATCTGGACAGCAAATTTACAACCGTTCTGTTTCGGTGGTTATATTTAAGGAATGTCACATTAGTAAATTCACGCTTTACATGAACATCTGAAATGGGCAGAGACAAAATCTGCAGTACAGGCAGACCAATGTCTTTAAAACTCCTTTTTCCTTCAGCACCCTCATACTGCAAAACCTCAATCCAAAGTTCTCCATGTTGTTCATCTCTGTGAAACTGCAACAGGAGAGCTCTCTCCACTGGTTTTCTAATTCACCAAGGGAACAGGAAAGGCCCTCTTTTGGTAGGCTGCCTACTGCAGGTAATCTTACCCGGGGATGTAGCATCTCCAGCTTACTCAAGTGACTCTGGAAGTCGCATTTGATACTGTGTCCAGAAGCAGTCCATGCTGCGCTTAGGAATGACGTCTGTTTCAGTGTAGAATTGACTGTAAATTCCTAGCAAAAAAAACTGCCAGAAAAGTATTGCAAAATTGCTGTTAATCACTGTAAAACCCCCAGCTCCATGGGTGTCCCTACAGGTGGCTGCCCTTTGCTGCCAGGCTTGCTGTCACCTTCGTCTGTGCCCATGTGTCAAGTAGGGCAAAATGGGGTAGGTGAAAATAGAATTTCCCCAAGGGGAGTAACAAAGTACCTTCATTTCATTTAGAAAAGAATTCCAAAATGTCTTTTACAGGTTTTGTCGTATGTAAATTACAGCAATTGTCTTTTTTAAACAGAAAAATAACAATTAACTGTAATCTAGTTTAAAATGTTATCATGTATTCTATTCAAATTATTGAAGTTACCTGGCAACTGGAATTGGCAAATACTATTGATTCCAATGAAACATTTGAAACCACAAAATCACATGAAGAAAACGTACGCTGACCGTTACTGAAACGACCTGGTATCTGTTTCATACCTCACTTTACAACACACAGGACTTTTTTTTAACAATTTAAAGGCACAAGTTATTTTACGTCATGGCCAAGCCACCTTTGCTAGTTTAATGGCAGAAAAATAGTCAAAGCCAGGCGCCTGGTCCACAAGGGATGTACTCAGTCGCTGCTGTGTTTATGGTTTAAACATGCTATAAACTAATTTTTTCTAACATTTTCTTTAAGAGCTAGGTGCACTTGCACCTTGGTGGATTGCCATTATATTTGTGGATTTGCCAGGTAGAAGAAAAGAATGCTTCTCTACAGAGATACAGAAACAAATCTGCTTGTACACAATGTGAAAGCGTTTGAGCAGACCATCTACAACAACAGCAGGATTCCACCAAAGTAGAGGTCTGCATTCCCGTAGAATCCATGGCAATTAAGTGCAGGGCAGGACAAACTTTCATTTTTGAATGCAGGAGCACAAGGGAAGTGACTGATATGCTCGCAGTAAAAAGAATGAAACAAGTGCTTTTTGTTATCAAACAATTATTTATTTGCATGAGTAAATAGAAAATTACACAACAAAGTATAGCACGATATCACAACATTACATTGTCTCAAAGCGCTTTAGAGCACCCCCACCCAAAGCCCCCAGTGAGTAAGCCATAGGCGACAGTGGCAAGGAAAAACTCCCTAGAAGGAAGAAACCTTGGGAGGCACCAGACTCAAAGGGGAAGCCCAAACCTCCAGGGGCCGGCAGGGAGAGTGAAAAACACACACATCAGATAACTGCAACAGGTATTCTTCTACATATCCTATACATATGCATGGTACAGTGGTTAGCACTGTTGCCTCACACCTCTGGGAACATTTATCCATTTTCTAAAACCGCTTCTCCTGTTCAGGGATGTGGGGATCAATTTGCCTTTTGGAACAGGCGGTCAGATGGATCCCAGAGGCTACAGGCACGAGGCAGGGAACAACCCAGGATGGGACACCAACCCATCACAGGGCAGGCTCACACACACAGATCATTCACACACACACACACACACACACACACACACAAACACACACACAAAAACTCACCATTCATTCACACACCATTCATAAACACCATTCACACACCAGTCACTCACACAGCATTCACTCACACACACACCATTCATAAACACCATTCACACAGCATTCACTCACACACACCATTCATAAACACCAGACACACACCAGTCACTCACACACCATTCACTCCCCATTCACACACACATAGACCATTCACATACACCATATACTCACACACACCATTCACTCACACACGCCATTACCACTCACACACCATTCACACACCTGTCACTCACACACACCATTCACTCACACGCCATTACCTCACACACACCATTCAATCACCATTCTCATACACACACACACACACACCACTTACACACACACACACACACACCACTTACACACACCATTCACACCCATCATTACCAAACACACTCACATACCATTGACATATACCACATTCCCATTTGATGTGGACACCTTCACACTGCCTGCTTCTAGATTATTTATGTTCAGGTGTTCCACTAATAATTTGTCCACTTTAGTTCCAGCAATTTCCCAATTAAGAGCATTCAGCTGGAATTCACTGTCTACAACCTCTATCTCCACATCCATAATTTCCAATTCAAATTCTGAATTAAAACCCCTCTCTGCAGTCTCCTCCAATTTGACCTCTCCAATTTGTATTTCGACAATTTCAAATTTATCATTTACACCATCTAGCTCAAACTGGCAGAGGTCGACCACTACGGCTCCTATTTTCAGCCTGTCTTGGTGGTCATCTGCAGGCTTTATGGAGACTGTCCTTTCATTTAACAGAAAAACCTCTAACCCATGCATGTCTAACCCCTTATCCCTCCCAGGCTGGTTGATGGGTGGAGTTGCTGGGGAGCACTCTCCTTCTTCACCCCAGCAGATGATCTCATCCCACTTGTCCCAGGCTGCCCAATACACATCATCCGTCCAGCTAACTGCCTTGGCAATTGGCTTTCGGGTGTGTGACACGATGGAACGGTCAGCCTGGTCAGAGGGTGATTCTGCTGGGGAGCACAGCTCTTCCTCATCTTCCCAGTCAATCACTTCCATCCACTTGTCCCAAGTTGCCCAGTATCGATCGTTGCTCCAGCTGACAGCTTTTGCAATTCGTTTGTTTCTGAATGAGGAAAAACACACAAGCAATACAATAGAGCTGTCAGTCACTCCTGGCACATGGAATTCAGTTCTGCACTGACACCTTCGCAATGAACAACTGCATTATAGCATAGGAAACTAGTTAACTTTCACATACAATTTACATATAATCAAGAAAGAAGCCTGGAACAATTTTAAATTTTACTAAATGGCAATATACTGATTTTAGTCACCAAACAAACTTTTCAGGTCTTGCTTCACTACTTTTATCTGTGTTTGTTGCAATACATCTGCCCTCTCCTGGTCTGCTGGAATATCATTGCTGTAGGCAGCACCGAGCGCAACCACCCGCATCCTCTTCCGAATGCAACATGAAAGCGCAGGAAAGCGCACGTGCAAAAGTGAAATATCATCTAGACTTTGCGGCACAGGAAACTAGCCGACTTGCACATAAAATTTAAATATAACCAACACAGTAGCCCGCAACAATATTCACCTTATGTAAAAGCAATGAACTAATTTACTCACAAGCAAGCGCAATTATTTACTTAAGCGCAGTAAAGCGCACGCGGAAAAGCGAAATATCAACTACACTTTGCGCATAAAATTTAAATATAATTAACATTGTACCCCGGAACAAAATCACTTTATTTAAAAGCAATATACTGACTTTACTCACCAAACATATTTTAATATACATGCAAATTTGACAGATACTAAATAAGAAAAATTATCCGATAAAATGGGAGCAGAAAAGCAACGTACCTCGTCATCTTGGTGCAGAAAACAAGTGAAGCTGCGTCTTTCAAACCGGCAGCGTCCCACGTGCCGAAGAGTCAAATGTAATCAAGCAACACGGCCCACACAATTAAATAATAACATCATAATAATTATAGCTCTTGTATAATTATTCTATATATTATTCTATAATTAGAGGAACAGACTTTTACAAGTTAACTTGTTCACCGAGAATAGTATACAACACCGTAAGCATATAACCCTTAAAGGATGATTAATTAAAATTCGCACATTCATCCTGCATAACATAAAACAATGACTTAAAGAGACTTAATATGAAATGAACGCTACTGTCCGAGGGCATTTATCTCCACAAATCGCTATGTAACATAATGTCTTAAATACTCTGATTTTCAGAATGACAGAATCTTAACATTTAAAACTTTGTTTTGCGATACCGATACGTAGTGATATTGGTATGTGGAACAACGTTATGTTACACACGCCTCCCACAATTCAAGAAGCTGTAGTTAGATTAAGAGCGTATTCACAATTTACCCGTTTGCCTTTTACCTTGACTGAGCACGATCCCCCACCCCAGCTGGTCTGCATTCCCCACATTGCAATTAACGATCCTGGCCTCAGCGCTTTTGTTACCGTGGGACTTTGTTATGTTGAAGAAAACATTAGAAGGGAACTTCTGTCGCACAACTGAATGAAATTTATGATTAATGCATGGCAGCATTCTCCAAGTACAGTGGGACGGACTCCCCAACGGACCGAGAGTGCTTGTGATGTAAAATACACTAAGATAATTCAGTTCCTTTAAAGAGCGGTTCTTTTAATACTCTGTATTATAATTTTCGTGTGCTGTCCCCTTAAAAAGCATATCACCAGTATTCCTTATTCAAATTGTCCCATTAAAAACTACAATCCCCAAACGTCAAATTGCATGCTTCTGCATGTCACCTACACTTCAGACTTCATCCTCAAAATCAAAGCAGTATTAACACAAGCGACATGTGCCATCACTTAAAGCCAATGTAACTTTTTTAAAATAAAGTCTGTTTCAACTGGATTTTTACCTAAGTAAAACAACCATTTTATGTTCTATTTATCTTAAAACTACTGAAACAAATAATTGGCTACAATGCAGTTCCGCTGTTTTGTTTGGCACCGTAAATTATGTCCTGCATTCTGTGGAAAAAAATTAAGGCTGAGGAATGTTACGTAACACAGTTAAAATGCAAAAGTTCTCTCTGGTGTAATTCACTGCATAAAACCATGGTCTTAAGTGTGGTGTCTTCTTCATAACACTCCCTGACTTTTGTATCCGTGACCATGAGATAGGGTGGGCTGCTTTTCTTCCTTCATTTTACTAGTGTTCCTCCCTTTCCTCCCAGCCTTGGCTGGTGGTTCAGGCAGCATCACCTTCTTTTAATGGACCCAGGTGTCATTTATTTTGAAGTGCAGAAAATGTTCTAGCAGAGGTCTTAGACAATTTCTGAATTACACAGAACTCTGACTTCTTCTGAAGCTGTGAGAAATTGTTCATCTGTAATTGTTGCATTGATATTTGTTGATGTGCGTGTGCCCTCCTTGAGCAGTAAAGGGGAGATCACATGCAGAGCTGATTTTCTGTAGTTTCTTAGTCTAAATAAAAATAAAATATTCTCTTCATATAGTCTGGAAGAGCCAATTAGTTATTTCTAGAAAAATAAATAGAGCCAATGAAGGAACCAGATGTCACAGTAACACAGGTCACTGTCTGTGGTGCTGGGTGTTGGGCTGGCGCTGAAGAAATAGGATAACTGGCCAAAGTGTCCGTGTGCCTCCACTGATTACAGGACATTAGTTAACAGTAATTAGCAATCACTTATAGTTCTCATTTATAATGATGTAAAATTATAAATATATATATATATCCATCCATCCATCCATCCATTTTCCAAACTGCTTATCCTACTGGGTCGCGGGGGTTCCTGAGCCTATCCCAGTTCCCAATGGGCACGAGGCAGGGAACAACCTAGGATGGGGGGCCAGCCCATCGCAGGTCACACTCACATACCATTCACTCTCACATGCACACCTATGGGCAATTTAGTAACTCCAATTAGCCTCAGCATGTTTTTGATTGTGGGGGTACACCGGAGTACCCGGAGGAAACCCCACGAGGACACGGGCAGAACATGCAAACTCCACACACATGTAATCCAGGCAGAGACTCGAACCTGGGTCCCAGAGGTGTGAGGCAACAGTGTTAACCACTGCACCACCATATATATATATATGTAAATATATATATATATATATATATATATATATATATATATTATGGACAAAATATAATCGTGATTTAATGTATCCCTTCTGCTCTTAAAAAAGCGCAATATGTCTGAATGACGAATATGTCTATTACGTTTTAATAATCTTGTTAATATTTGTTTACTTTTTTTTCTGTAATCACTCTATGTTAAAGCAATTTTTAAATCTAGCTGTGAAATTGATGATGCTGTTGTTATTCTGACTGTCTGAACATAAGTGAGGGGATGGATGCACTATTCTATGGAGGCCTCTGAAGAGAATAAATTATCCCAATATTATATTGGGAGAGATGATTAAATCAGAGCTAGATAAGATTTTAACAACTCTGAGCTATTAGTTAAGTTCTTCCCAAATGAGTTTGATGGGCCGAAAGGCCTCCTCTAATTTGTAAATTTCTTATGTTCTAAGACATACAGTACTGTGTGAAAGTCTTAGGCAGTCCAAAGAAATGTTTAAAGCTGTTTATCTGGGTAGCAAGTGTACTTTGACTTAGAATAAATGACACAATTTAACATTAGAACATGTGCAAATTAAGAGTAACACAATAAAAACTAGTAATAACTTCTTCTGTTTTCTAAAGCGTTACTGATATCTAGTTGGATGGCTAGATGAACACCGCTTCAGTTCCCAAACTTCTCCCCAGCGGCACCTCAGCCGTTCCATGATTTTGTTAAATTTCACCAACAGCTCAATTAAATAATTAATTATACTGGTTTAAAAAGTCAGTGACAGATTGACTAGCTGTACTGTATGAGGTGTGCTAGTGGCCAAGTCAAAAAATACATGGCTGCACTGGATGGTCGTTACAAATACTAGGATGATTTTAGCAGAGGTTCTGAAATGGCTAAGCTGACACACTTTGACAGGCATAATGTAGCTGAAGTTCAGCCTGTAGCTGAAGACCCTGCCCCACTGCAGAAGTTCAAGGGAATTCTGCTTTTCCTTCTCCATCACTTCCTGGATGGCCTCTTTCGAAGACCTCTTCATGCACACCCTAGCCAGATGCACTGAGAGGCTTGGCTGTGTCTTCTTGCACACGGGGCAGAGCAGGAAATGCCTGCTCGAAGCACTGGGGATAAAATAAAATTAAAAAAAGTCATAAATAAAGATTAGATTTGATTCATTACTTTTAGTTGAATAAAGAAACAGTCCAGTCATCATCAACACTGTTCGTTTCACAGTGGTTTGGATAAATAACATTTGCATATCCTGATGGCTCCTAGATTGAGTAAAGTACATAATCACAGCTATTGAAACATGTTAACTAATTACTTACATTTATATTAAAATAAAATTTTATTAATTAAATTAAACTTAAGCTGCTTCAAAATATTATTTTAGGTTTGTAATGTACATAATCATAGCTATTGAAACATGTTGACTAATTACTTACATTTATATTAAAATAAAATTTAATTAATTAAATTAAACTTAAGTTGCTTCAAAATATTGTTTTAGTTTTGTAATGGATGCAATTTAAGTTTTAACAATAGCAGTCAGTGGTCAGAGACTTTTGCACAGTGTCAGTAAAGTAGAACAAGTTTATCCACAATTTCTACAGATTCTAATGAAATGAACAGTCCATTATTGGGATGGCTGAGGTCCTTCACGATCTTCTTGGCCTTGGTCCAGCACCGCCTGCTGTAGATTGAGTGCAGGTCAGGGAGCTCGGTGCAGATGGTGCGCTCAGCTGATCGCACAACCCTCTGTAGAGCTCGTCTGTCCTGCATGGTGCTGTTCTCGAACCAGGTTTCCTCCCAGAGTACGTGCAGATCAGTTGCATTGGGGAGTCCATACTGTGATGCTGAGTGAGTGTAGTAGGAGTTTGAGAGATGAAACTCCTGATGATTTACTCCCTCGGCTAACTAACCAGAACAGGATCATACCAATACCAAAATTATAAGTTTATAAATGTTTTTCACTACCCTGATTCATTCAGTTATTTCTGTTTGTTAATTCCACCCCCCAAGCAAATACATAAACAAACAAACAAACAAATATTGAGGGGGGATGTGTCAGAGGTGATAGAATCAGTGGATGAATCTAAAAAAAAAAGTCATGATTTTTTTCTCTCCAAAACATAATGCACAAAAGTTAGGTAAGACATTGACATGTTATGACAGTAGCATGATGCAGAGGAACAAACAGAAGGAAATATCAAACTAAACCTGAGTCAACTAGGACTAATTACACTAAATTAAGTGGAACACACAAAATACCTAAAACCACTTAATAAACAAACAACAAATATTGCATTAGATAAACTATACTGATGCCTGAGAGAAGTTGTTGTGCAAGCTGCAGCAAGTACGTAAGGCACAGGTGCAGAGACACTACATATAGTGCAAACTAATTTAAAAGTATACAGTACACACAATGATTCCTGAAAAATCAAAATACCGTGGAATACTAATGAAATACTTATCAGGATGATGATGATGATGATGATAGAAATAATAAAGAATTAGTTTAAGGTATTATGCAATTGACATGTACAATTAAAAAAGAAATTGCACCAGACATTTCCTGTGGCAAAGAAGGGTTGCTTTGTGGCATGTCGCCGACAGGATGTCATGGGCAGGAGGGTAGGCAGGCAGGGCAGCACAGGCAGAAGGGCTGGCGGGCAGCCAGAACTGTTTTGCCACTGCAGTTTGTTTTACAGTTTCATCTGCATTTGTTTCCCCAAGGTATAACAGCAGCTAATTTATGAACATGCTGCTTTTCAGAAAAGAAGTTTAATTTCCAGGAGCATGACCAGTGCACACATTTAGTGTTGACGGTTCTTTGTAAAATGGATGTCCTGTACTTTTATTGATCTGTCCGTCCGTCCATCCATCCATCCATCCATCCATTTTCTAACTACTTCTGATGAAGTTCCGGGTTATGGCGAATTGAACGTCTGACTCCGGTCAGCTGAGCAAAGTTGGTAACCTTGGTATTGTGTGTAGGAGATTCGGTATAACTATAATTTCGTTCTCCATTTACATGCCGGAAGTGTCTTTAAGTGTTATGTAGTTTTGCCTGAAACGCAAAAATAAAAGAAAGCAATTAGAGCTAACCAGTTGCTGCTGTAGTGATTGAAGAACTTTTGTCGGAAGTTGGATTCGAACCCACGCCTTACTTCAGAGAACAGAATACACCTTACTTCGGAAGGCTGTTTACGTTGAGTCGGGCGAATGAGACCACTCGGCCATGGGGCAGTTTCCAGTTAAGGCTGGCTCGCTGCGAAGAGTGGGTGAGTCCTAGTGTGCGTTAGAGCGGGGTAGCGATTTCAGTCAGAAATTTCAGGGTAATAGCGGCGAAAAAAATGGATCATATTGCCAATGTTGCTCAGAATCGCAGTAGCCTTCCGATGGTATGCGGTGCGTTGCGGTAGATTACTGTGACAAGAAAGCAAACTTTCATTATTACCATTCTGTTTATATTAAATTACGATCTTCCATATTAATCAAGGGATTGTAAAACTGAGAATATTTCAGCTCCAGTAGTTTATATTAAAGTTGCCCGAGTCACAACATGGTCTTTAAATGGCAAAGACAGACATAAATCAAATGTATATGAGCAGCAACATAACTTAGCATCCGGACCCCCCGCGACCCAATAGGATAAGCGGTTTGGAAAATGGATGGATGGATGGAAATGTGATGTGGTGGCGAAGTCGTGCAGAAGTTTTACAACTGCACTATCGATTTATCACTTTATTTAGAAATATAAATTCAGTTCTTATCATTTTTAAAAGTTACTTTCTTTCACATTTGAATTTCAAGGTGTCCCTCACAGTGACACTGAAGGGCGGGGCTACGGGGGGCGGAGGTGGGGGACGCGGTCAGAATGGTATGCACTTTGGCTCCTCAAATTTCACCATCCTATGATTCTGCTGCGCGTCCTCGTGACCCAATTTTAATAGTTTTATTAATATATTTTTTTTAAATTTGCGAATACAAAAAATGTCGTCTTTACTGCAAAAAGTCATCCCTTATGTGTAATGTAATGCTTTTTTTTTACCACTAGATGTCGACATAGACCGTGGAAAGCCGGTCAAAGTAAGTGCGACACTTAGCGGCAATTACAATATTTATTGTTAAATCAATGTAAAAAAAAGTTAAATGTAATGACTTGTACTTTTTTTATGAATTTGGATCTCTTTAGAGCAAACATATTCAAATGGTTTGCTTTTATAACGCTCCAAGTAACTGCGCAAGCCCCTCAAAGTGCTTTATGCCTCTCGCTTCCCATTCATTTCAATGGGCTTTCCCGACATTTGGGTAATTGTTTATTCCAAAGCCTCGAAAACACTCTGAACTGCAATTTGTCATGCAAAATGCATAATTTGTTGTATAAAATATGCTGACTTCTAAAAAACAATTTATTAAAAGAAAATAAAAAGGGCATGCCATTATATATTTGGTTGCTTTTTGCCACCGTTTGACCGTTTTCTGCTCAGTAACTGTGCCTGGTCCTTCCCTGCTGTAAAGCTATTTTTAGTACCTCTTGCTAGCTCACCATTTGGTCACTGACAAAAGATAAAAGAAGCCGACCACCCAGACAGGCAGGCGCCCAGAGTAATTACTGCCATAAAGCTATCACGTGTACGGGGAATGCAAAGAACGAAACTAAATGGATACAAACACCCCAGCCCATTTCAAAACAAAAACATTTCGCTGCTATTTTGCAACATTCTGGATATTTCAGAGCACAATGTTTACCTTCTATGTAAAGAGCTAAATGAGCATGAGCGCCGAAACCCCCTCCCCCGTTGTTCCCCCCAGTTCAGGAGTGGACGCTTCTGCTCAGAAGCTGCAAGGCTTTTGGCACAGCGTTTGGGGAAGCTCAGGGAAAGCAGCAGTCGAGCCCAGAGGACCCCCCCGCGGGAGTGAATGCGTCTTTTCCGGTGCTACATTGCTTTTGCACGGTGAGAGCGTTTGGAAAGGCCCAGCTCGGCGAAAGCGGCAGCCGATCTCTTTACGGACCCGCCCCCGCTGGAGTGAGAGAGTCTTCCACGGTGCTGCAAGGGTTTTGCACGGTGCTAGCGTTTGGAGAGGCCCAGCTCGGCGAAATACTAGGTAAGTTGAATCCTAGGTCCTTAGGACTCTGAGCGTATTCACAGTGGGCTGTCTTTTCGGAGCCTGCTTTTTATTACAAGTTTAGCTGTTTATTACTAGCTATCATTCTTTCATACCTTTAGCCCCATCCCTTCTGCATTGCCATAGCGCTTTGGTTTCATATCTGATTAGTATTTAGTTGTTTTTTTTTTCATGGTAGTTGAATGCAGGCTCCGCTCCTAATCCCATTAAATTTGAATACTGGGTCATTAGGACCCAAAGAGAATCACGGGCGCCATTTTGATGACGTAAACTTTTTTTTTTTTTCGCCATTTTGGTATCCTGCCGTCCTGAGATATGCCCCGAAACACACAAAGTCAGCGCACTGCAACTGAATCCCAACATGTTTAAAAAAAATGCTTCTAAACCGCAAATTAAACTGGGTGACGAGGACCCTGTAAGGTGCCAAAGGAGAGGAGACCTGCACATGTAAAGTCACTCTACCTCTGCTTCCAGCGAGACAAGAGCTCCAGATTCTGTTGAAGATTTCATCTTTTGTTGCACAACTTCTCAAGAATGGCTTCCAAGTTGTAAGTTATGATCAATTTATTATTTCATTTGAATCTGTAGAAATTGTGGATAAACTTGTTCTACTTTACTGACACTGTGCAAAAGTCTCTGACCACTGACTGCTATTGTTAAAACTTAAATTGCATCAATTACAAAACTAAAACAATATTTTGAAGCAACTTAAGTTTAATTTAATTAATTAAATTAATTAAAGGCGATTGGCTCAGCTGAGCAGTGCATCAGACAAGCCTCCAACATCCAGTCTCTGTTGAACAGGGTTGTTAAAGCAGATGTAGGTTTTCAGGATATATTTAATCTTTGTGATCACATTACAAGGGGGGGCGGCTCATAGGAAAGTTACGTATCATCATCATCATCATCATCATTATTATTATTATTACTTAATAGGCTTTGCTAAGCAGGTAAATTCATGTGGGCTTGTTCTTTTCATATTAAGACGCATTAATACCAACTAGCTTTAAGAATAGTGGAATGTTACACTTTTTTCTTCCTCCGTTTGTGGCACCCCCTGGATGAATGGCGCCCTTAGCATTTGCCTATATTGCCAATGCCACGGGCCGGCCTGCATAAATGCATGAGTGGTAACGCAATGGGGCTTATCATGGAGATTACCAGGGTCTTTCAGCTAACATTGCTGGCCTTTTTTTGTTGTGTTTTGTATTTGCATTGTTCTGCATGTAGTAGGAGAGTAGTGTATGTTTATTTCGAATGGAAGAATGAAAAAATACCTATATGTGCATTACATTTTGAACATAAAAGTAGGCTGTGTTAAGAAAACCCGCTTCTCTGTCGATTTACTCGTGGCTCGGTCGTAAATACATGTCTGACATTTATAATGAACCAAGACAATAAAAATCGCTTCTCAAATTTGCCCATTTATGGTTCTTTATTTCTGAATGCCAGCTTGTCCCTGATAGACGTTCATTCATTTAAAAGGAGCTCTACCCCGTCCCAAGATGGCGGCTCTGTTGACGCATTCGCTCCCATAGACGGCTGTATTCAACGCGACAACCAGTGCTGCTGCCTTCTGCAGGTTGGCGAAGATGCGAAGGGAAACCGAGCATCAGATGAAGGTCCACTTGTTCTACCAGCAGCTCCTGAGGTATGGTGCTACTGTAGAGTAGCTGTTAGCCATCCATCACTCTCCATGTGCTCATCTACATCTCCATCCACTTCAGCGAATCTGTGTGGGGGCCACTGGACCTGCTCAGTCTGGTGGCAGCAAGCGTCTCGAACCCATCTGACACAATCTTCTGGAAGGCAGCCCTCTTGTTGCCAAGTGATCATGAAAGAGATGCCAGTGTTGCTAACCAGTAAGTGGGGGAACTGGGTGTCGTTCGGGGAGGGATTGGGTGTTAGTTGGGTTTAGAGGTCCTGGAGCTTACATTTGTGCCCCCCTCCCATCTCTGATGCAGGATTTTGACAGAATGGCTGGAGTCCAAATTCGGTAACTCGGAGAAGCAAGAACACAGGGAGATGGTCCCCAACGGACACATGCAAACCTTGAGCATCAGCAGCGGCCTGCGGAGCGTGGGGGAGCGCATGCACACAGTGCACGTGTGTGTGAAGGTGTGGCAGATAGGGGGGAACTTGCCGATGAATATCGACAGGCTTCATGCCCCTGTGTTGCATGTTCTGTCATTAATGTTAGTCTAGCATAGCTTAACATAGCCTAGCATAGTCTGGCACTATGTGATATTAGCAGGTCCTGTGGTAACACAGATGTTTGCGAAGGGTGCAAGTGCAGGAAGTGAGGCCATGTTTCTCACTGTGGGTCAGGTGGCCCGCGGGCCCCTCAGCGAGGAAGGCCAGTTGGCATTGGAGAAGCGGAAGGGGCTGATGGGCATGGGCGCCCTGCTGATGCTGCTGCCCTCGGCAGTCAGTCCCGGGGCTGATGAGGAAGACGGGGACATCTTCCTGTTATCCGCCCTGCTGCAGCTCCGGCAGATCCAGCAGGCTAATGCCTGGCCACAGGCCCTTCCTCTGGTGGTGGTGGTCCCAGGGCAGGCTGGGCACAGGGCCAGCGATGAACGGCTAGAGGAAGGTGTGACACTAACCGTGTCTATGACAACAGGTGTCGCGTGGGATTCGCTTACTTTACTTATAGCATTTCTCTTGAGGCTATGTTTACGTATGCAGAGCTAATACAGTTGGTTTGTTCCTCCTGTCTGACCATCGGTTTCCTTTCCCTGTAAGACCTGATGCTTCAGACACTCATTGAGGAAGGTTTGATTTCAGAGTACATGTTCGTCCATATCCCCGAGACCACGAACGAACCCCAAGGATCCGAGCAGGTGAGTGTGCATGTTGTCGCTGGCCTCGGTAAGATTGAACCATCCCATTGACTTTCACCCCCGTATCCCCGCAGATCCGCCATGCCGTCAGGTGGCTCGCTGCCCGCTCCACGGCACCAGCCCGGCTCGTCTCGCAGACGTTGGTGCAGGTTGTGGAGGCCGGGCTCTGCCGCGAGTTTGCTGGTAGGCTTCACCGTGATCGGAGGGACCGTGACATGGCGGGACTGCCCTCCCAGGGCCCTGCACCCGTCATCGGCCTCTACAACACTGTCCTGGCTTTCTTGGCTGGCCTTGTGTCGTCCCCGAGTCTGGCTGGCCTCTCCTGGCCCGTGGCAGAGTTCTCGGTGCCAGGGGGTGGTGACTGCCTACCACATCTGCTCTGGAACTCGGCTGAGCACCTGGAGTGGCTCCAGGGGGCAGTCCTGAGCCTGCGGCTGCCCGACTGGCCGCTGCCAGCCGTGGGGGGTATGTCCATGCCTCAGATTCGGAATTCGGACTTCTTGCTAAGTGGCTGCTTCTTAGTCTGTTTCCTTAAATTTCTGCTGCTGCCACCGCTCCCCCCACCCAGCTCCTTGGAGCCAGCTGGTTGCCTCCATCTTCCAGTACGTATCTCAAATCCCATGGTCCCGCCACAGCCAGCCACTCCTTATGTCCCAGTTGGAGAACCTTTTGGAGAGGCTGCGTCAGGACTGTGTGGGCCGAGGTGGGGGGCCGGACAAGGAGCCCACTTTCTGGGAGGTGCCCTGGGACGAAATTGTCATGCTCTGTGTAGAGCACCAACTCCGGGACTGGAACCCTCCTGGGTGCCCCGTGAGTGAAGGTGAGGGGGGTGGGGTGGGTCTGACGTTTGGGGGGGCCTACTGGGGATGCCATGCAGGTGTGAACCTATCCCACCATCTTCAGATGTCATCAGTGACGACGGAGAAATCTCGGTGTATTTCCTGAGCGATGGGCTGCAGGGCTTCATACCGCCGTCCTGCTGGGTGGATGCCGTAAAGCAGACGCACAGGGACAAGCAGCAGGGGAAGGCAGGGTAAGAGCCAGCCAGCCATGTAAATCTAACACATTCCAGATAGACTGTTAACAGTGACCTGCAGATTTAATGAATATTATTTACTATTAAATGGAAGAAGAGGGAAAGCCATCAGCTTCCAGTCTTGCTCATATCCCCAAGAGTGGTGTACAATACTGGCTTCTTATCCAAAGTCTCTGCCATTGCAGGTGTCACCAGAGCATGTGGCCTCATCCTCGAATGGCCAGGCCACGTCTTCAACAGAAGCTGTTTCACAGCATGGTTGAGGACCCTGAGTCCGGATCCGGTGTTGCCCCTGTTTTGGATGCTGCCTCCAGCCCCCAGGACCTCCTGGCTCACATTGAGGAGGAGAAAGAACAGAGCCGCAGGTCTGACAGAGAACAGACATGCTACACACGTGTACTCTCTCATGTGAGTTGTGGCATAAACATTGAGCCATTTCCTGTTTGACTTGGATCTGCAGGTTCGAGGACCAGCTGCGTACCTGGCTTGACGTCGAGTCCCTGGGCCCTTCCTCTTCCTCCTCACCACTTTTCTTGCCTTCTTCGTTACTGTCTGTACCGGAGATCGTAGTGCCCTCCCCAAAGATGGCTGCCCCACCTGCACTTGCCCTGGTATTGACCCTGTGCCTACACAGTTGCTCACATTTTAAGACCCCAAGTACCCTGTGCTCATCAGTTGAGACTGTTTCTGTGCCCATTTTTGTAGCAGAAGGAGCGCAGTGTCCGCAGTGACCAGGCCAGGGGAGCTGCCAGTTTGTATATTTCCGCAGATGTGACACAGGCACGGATATAATCTCCCAGGCCGAAGGACGCCGAAATCTACCGCGCTGTAAGAACTCTGTTTCGACTTTTGAAGGCCGTATTTTTGGGCTTTTTACACAATGAATCCGTCTGGGCTTTTCGGCAGAACACAAGGCGGAGCGTTTCAGTCTCCGCGCGCCCCGACCTCGGGGCTCTTTTCCTTCGGCCAGCAGAACGCCCCTTTCGTGCAGCCGCCTGCCCTCGGCCAGGGCACCGGCCAGACCTCGCTCTTCAGTACATCGTCTGCCTTCGGCCAGACCGGATCCCTTTTCGGGCAGCCTGGCGGGACGGCGTCTGGACAGGCCCCGACCTTCGGCATGCCCGGTTCTGGGAGTCAGACCCCGTCGTTTGTACAGAGCGACACCAGGTTCGGCCCGCCGCCCTCCTTCGGGCAGCCGGCCGGGGTCGGTCAGAGCTCTGTCTTTAACCAGAACTCGGCTTTTCCCCAGACCTCTGCCTTCGGACAGACCGGCGGATTTGCTCAGCACACACCCGGCTTCGGCGGCTCTAACGCTATCTCCGCCTCCTCTGTTCCCCCCTCCTCGGGGTCTAGTCAACCACTGAGATTCGGACAGTTGTCCACAGGGTCTTCTTCGGTATTCTCCCCTGGAAGCGTTCAGGGCCGCGGATTTAGCACCTCAGAGTTCAGCTTCAAGCCGTCAGACGCAGCTGTGTTCAAACCTATTTATAGCGCCAGTCCTGAACCGGCTGTGTCCCAGGCTGTGTCCGAGTCTTTTGGTTCCAGCCCATCCAGCACCACCGCTACCAGTATGGACAGCAGTGGGCCTGCTCCTGCTGCCTCTGAGTTCCTTTCTGGAGCATTAGGTTTTAGCTTCTCACAGCCCATCGCAGTGTCCAGCAGCATCCTCCCCACCAAAGATGCACATCCCAGCACCACCCAGGAGTTCAGCTTCTCGAAACCAGCAGCACCCTCCGTTGGTGCTGGCAGTGGCCTGGGTGGGGGGACCTCCCAGGCCGCCTCTGTCTCCAGGTACTCTGCCTCTAGCCTCCATGAGCCCCGGCCACTGTTTGGTGCTGTCAGCTTTGGTCCGCTAAAACCCAAGACTGACGCTGGGGTTGTGTCTGGTGAGGTCCGTGGGGGGGGGGGGGCGATGAGGGGGAGAATGCAGGGGAGGCAGCGGCTAAGGGTACCAAGCGGAAGGAGGAGATGGTGGAGCATTTATCAGAGGAGCCCCAAGTTGGTGCTGACTCCGCCCCCAGGCACCCTCCCAAGAGGCCCCTGGTCCGGGGCCGGGGGCCTGTCAGCAGCATCTTTCGCAGTGCCTTGACCAGCATCCTGAAGACACCGGCCCTACAGACCCGGCGAGAGCCGAAGAGGAGTGAGGAGCCACAGCCAGACTGGGGGGAGGCGGAGCACCAGGGTTCGATGGCACCGACCACCAGCCACTCACCCTCAACGCCGCCAAGGTCACAGGCCCCAACCCGGGAGGTCCTTGAGAGGGCGGAGGAGTTGGGTGAGTACTCCCAGGAAGAAGCACATTGGGTTCGAAGCCAAGTATAGTCTGAAAAACTGAACTCTGTGACACTTGCCACAGATCCCGAAACTGAGGCAGCATCAACAGTGAGACGTGCCCGCCGCCTGGACAGCACAGACAGCCTGGGGGGGATGTCACCCTCCGAAGCCATGGTGCTCCAATGCAAGAACATTCCAGCCAGTCTTAACAGCAAGGACATCCTGGGGGAACATTTCCGCCAGTTCGGACGTGTGCAGCGGATCTTCTGCAGGCCCCAGAAGAACCTGGCCATAGTGCACTTCCACGACCATGTGAGCAATGGCTTTGCACACCTTTGGGGGGGGGGCTTGGTCGCTGTACTCATTAGGCTGTGGTCTCGTCCATGATCTCCCGGGCTTTCCTCACTGACTTTTGGTATCTTTCAGGCTTCTGCTGCCAAAGCCAAGAAGAAGGGCAAACTGCTGCGCAGGCATGAGCTCACCATCTTCTGGCAGAGGAAGAAGCAGAGTGAGTGACTATTACGGTGCTCTCTATCTGTGCATCGAGCCAAGGCCAGGGCGGGGTCTTTGTGACTCGTTGCAGCCTTTCATTCCCATGTCAGCTGTTTCGATGAACTGGTTCTGTGTGTCTCTTAGGTCCAGGAGAGAAGGGCCAAAGGCCTCCAGATGACCCTGATCCTCAGAGCCAGGCAGGAGGCTTTGAGTCAGCCCCTGTCTGCAAAGCCCTCTCCAAATCCACCTCCGGCTGGTCCTCCAGCTCATCCCTATCCAGAGGGTAATCTTGTCTTTAAATCATTCTCTTACCGTAAGAGTAAATAACTCAATTTTACAATAAGATGGCCGGGTCTTTATTAAATTAAGTTAGGGAAGAAAATCACCTTTTTGAAACCCAATGCAAGTTCTTTAAAAAAAAAAAAAAAATCTGGATCACTCTGGTTTTTTATTATGTATACATTTTGTTTGTTTTTTTTCCAAGCAGCTTGAGTTATGTTAGGTCATCTGGTAATGAAACTCTTTACCTCAGGCTCGGATTCGTGACATTAAAGTCAAACTGAGTTCTTTGGCTGCTATGCCCCCTACTGGCCAGGTGTTCAAAGGAGCCCAGGTTTTGCCAGCTTTTAGAAGCTCTTCAGCCTTTGGTCTGTCCCTCTCAGGTCACCAGCCAAGAAACCCCTGGCGACAAAGGCCCTGCAGTTTGAGAGTGAGCCGCAGATGGAGCCCAGCCCAGACGGCCTCGAATCCGAACATCTAGCCAGCAGCCTCCCCTCTCCCCTCTTCCACCTGATTGGCCAGGTAGCTGAAACCGCAGAGGAGAAGTATCGTCTGCTAGAGCAGCGGGACAAGATCCTGTGACAGGGTAGGTCCCCCTAGGGTCACGTTGCTGAGCCACCCCCCCCTCCCACCCCAAAGTGAATCGCCAGCTGACACGGTCTCCTCTGGCACAGCTCGGCCCAAGAGGACCGACCTGGATCTGTCCAAGGTGTTTGTGGGTACGTGTCCTGACATGTGTCCGGAGAAGGAGCGTTACATGAGGGAGACCCGGAACCAACTGAGCTCTTTTGAGGTCATCCCCAACACGGAGAAGGTATCACCACCCCTGCCCCTCTTTCCTAATGCTTCCCCCTCCCCGCCATGAATTGACAGACCACAGGCTGCAAATCACCCTCTGCACTCCACGCAGGTGGACCACACTGCTGCCATTAAGGAGTACAGCAGGTCCTCTGCTGACCAGGAGGAGCCCCTCCCCCATGAACTGCGGCCCCTTACTGTGCTGAACATGACCATGAACTACCTGGTTACCCAGGTCATGGACCAGGGTGAGGACAACTACCGTGACTGGTATGACTTTGTGTGGAACCGCACACGAGGTATCCGGAAGGTGAGCAACATTAGTCCGTGTCTCATTATTCCTGTGCCCTGCGGGCCTCGTCCTGATCCTTTTTCTGGGCCATCTGCAGGATATCACTCAGCAGCACCTGTGCGACCCGCTTACGGTGTCCCTTATTGAAAAGTGCGCCCGCTTCCACATCCACTGCGCACACCACCTGTGCCAGGAGCCCATGATGTCCTTTGATGCTAAGATCAACAATGAAAACCTGACCAAATGCTTGCAGAGCCTCAAGGAGATGTACCAGGACCTGGCCAGCAAGAACATCTACTGCCCTCATGAGGCAGAGTTTCGGCAGTACAGCGTGCTCCTGAAGCTCAATGATGGAGACATCCTCCGGTGGGTGGCTGGCCGGCAGTCGGTGTCCCGTGTCACCGTGGCACCTCTCCAGCTGACATTTCATTCCCTCCCTACCTGCAGGGAGGTGCAGCAATTTCGGGCGGAGCTCCGAAACTCTCCGGAGGTGAAGTTTGCCGTCCAGGCCTTTGCCGCTGTCAACAGCAACAACTTCGTGAGGTTCTTCAAGCTGGTCAAGGTGGCCTCGTATCTGGCTGGTTGCATCTTGCACCGCTACTTCGACCAGGTGGGGGAGCCGTTGCTCCGCTCCCTACATCCTCATCAGCCCCAATACCTCACTTACCTGGACCGCTCTGGTGCCCCCTACAGGTGCGCCGTGAGGCTCTGCGGGCCCTGAATGTGGCCTACAGCTCCCGTGGTTCCACCACATTCCCGGTCGAAGACCTGGTCCGGATGCTCATGTTCCAGAATGCCGGCGAGGCTTCGGACCTCGCGCTGCAGTATGGGCTCGCGGTCGATGCAGGGTAAGGCTGGGCTGTGCTTCGTTGTCCCTTTTGTGTTGGGGGCAGGGTGGCTTATCTCTGATGGGGGTGCTAATCTATGATGGGTGGTATATTTTATTGAAGCTCTGCCCTCCCCCTAGCATGGTGGAGCTAAGCCGGACAGCGTACCAGGAGCCTGAGATCCAGCCACGTCCAAAGCGCTCTGTGGCCATCGCAAGGAAGCGGGAGGTGCTGGTGGGCCAAGTGGTCAACGGCGCGCCACTGCCCAACCCACCCCAACACACACCCGTCAACAGCTTTGACAGCCGCAACAAGTACCGTGGGGATGGGCAGCCAGCGGAGGCAGGCAGTGTGCCCAGGGCTGGTGCGTCTGCACTCCACCTTCCGCTAACTGTTACGCTTCGTCCACCTTCTGGCCTCTGATTGTAATTTTGTCATTTTTCCTGCCCACGCTGTAGCAGCCTCCCCTCAGAGGCCCCCCATTGAGCTGGATGCGCGGGCCCTCCAGCACCGATCCAAGATGCCGAGCGACCCAGCGGAGTCAGCTGGCCTCCCTGGTAGAGAGGAGAGTGGAGCACTTGGGGCATCTCCGTCGGAGGCACCACCAGTCGCCCCACCTACGCCTCCCCCACCGGAGCCCGTTTACACAGAGCAGGTGATAGATTGCTCATTGCTGCGTGTCAACCCAGTAGCAGTGTGTTGGTATTGCCATAGTAATGACAAATAACCCCCCCCCCCCTTGCAGGACATCGCCACGGAGGTAGAGGCCATGCTGGAGGAGGTAGTGCAGGCCGAGGTGGCTGACGTGGCTGCCACCGGAGCCGAGTACATCTCTGCTGCACTCAGGTAGGAGCGTGAGCCAGATAGGGAGCAGTGGCCTCTAGAGGGTTGTCACACTCAACCAACACCAGTTTGGTGATGTGGATGGGTTGTTGCAGCATGTGCAACGGCCAGGTGGAGGCAGTGCTGAGTGAGGTGGTGGAGCAGATGCTGCGGGAGGTTTCTGCTGCCGAGATCCAGGCAGAGAGGGAGCATATCGCTGAGGAGAAGCGCAGGATGGAGGAAGCCAGGTAGGCCTCACCTGTCTGGGCTGGGGAGGAGGGGTGGGTGCATTTTGAGGGGATGTGCCATCTGATGGGCCTGTCTCTGTCAGGAGAAAGCAGGAACACGAGGAGCTCCTGGCCCGGCTCAGCAAGACACTGTGTGCCGAGATCACACAGGAGGTGCTGCGCGACTGCATCGTGGAGACTGCCTTAACAGAGATCAGGTACTGGTGAGCCAAGGGGGATCAGAGGTCATAGAGAGTGTTCAGATAACTGTATATAGGCTGAACGCATGCCCCTTCGTGCCAGGCGTGCCCAAGAAGAGCAGGCAGAATGTGTGGCTCGCAGCTCACAAGACGTGTGTGAGGTACTGCTGGAGGAGACGCTGTGTGGTGAGCTCACCCTGCTGGCCCAAGATGTCCTGGAAGCAGAGCTTCTGAGTATACGCAGGTTCATCAAAAGGTAAGGGGCAGTGGTAAGGGGACCAGATATTTTGCCCACATGCTCGCCGACAACCGGGCTTCACCCTGTGCATGTGTTGCAGGTGGCGTGATGTGGTGGCCGTGCGCAGGCAGCTGAAGCGACAGATGCGTGATTTTCCTGCTGCCCCTGGCTGTGTGGACCCCCGCTTCAGGCTGCAGGCCTTGGCCCCCAGTGCCCCCCCCTCACCCTGCCTGGACAGGCTGGCCCGGGGCGTGGTCAACCTGGGGCACGCTGGGGACCTCTCTGTTTCCTGCACCAGGTACATCTCTCTCACAGCATAATAATGCTGACATAATATTCATAATAGAGGTGCACCGATCCCACTTTTTCAGTGCCAATATAATCTTGATACCTGAACATAAGGTATTGGCTGATTATGAGTATGATCCAGGACCAAAGCTCTTTTTTTTTTTCCAAGCTAGTAAATACAAATGGAAAAGAAGTTTTAATTAGCCCACAAGAAACATACATAAGATACTGTTCCACCTCTTTTGTGCATCTTGTATTGAGCATTTTTGAGACATTTTGCAGTTGTTTGAATATCTTCACAAGTACACCCAAGTGGCATGCGTCACTTTTCACTGTGATAGCAGCACCTCGTGTATCAAGCTATAGCGAGTGCGCAAAACAGCCCAAGCTGGCTTCCAAATCCATCGCTTTTTTTCATATTACTTGCATTGCCTTAATTGAGTGCACTATTAGTGGGATTTTCCACTGAATGTTACTTTGTTTTTACAAAGATCGCAAATCGCTGTGCTACTGGTTGTTTCAAGCATAAAATTCTTCCAGGTTTTAGACATGTTAGTTTGCTTCGCAAGCATGCAAGTTGCATTTGCTACCATCACCTGATCCTTCCACTACAAAGGACATGCACATGACGTCATAGCAGGGGAAGTCACTGCACTCACACACACTGAGTGTCAAAAAACCGAGGAAGCGTTAACGTTCAGCTTGAATGCCACAAAAAATAAAAAAGGGGGGAAAGCTGTTGTGCGATTTGATTGTACCACTCAGTATAAGAAGAAATAGACTGGCAATAACTAAATAATTATTGAACATGGATCGGTCACATGTGGCCGATGTCCGATCCGTCTGATTAGGTATCTTGAATATTGGATCGGGGCACCTCTGCTGAATTAGACAGTACTTCCCAAAATGACTTCCGTCCTGTCCGTTTATTTTGCTGGCCATTGATTTGCTGTAGTGTTAAGTGTACCGATGCTGACACTCTGCTGCCTTCTGCAGGTTGGCGAAGATGCGAAGGGAAACCGAGCATCAGATGAAGGTCCACTTGTTCTACCAGCAGCTCCTGAGGTATGGTGCTACTGTAGAGTAGCTGTTAGCCATCCATCACTCTCCATGTGCTCATCTACATCTCCATCCACTTCAGCGAATCTGTGTGGGGGCCACTGGACCTGCTCAGTCTGGTGGCAGCAAGCGTCTCGAACCCATCTGACACAATCTTCTGGAAGGCAGCCCTCTTGTTGCCAAGTGATCATGAAAGAGATGCCAGTGTTGCTAACCAGTAAGTGGGGGAACTGGGTGTCGTTCGGGGAGGGATTGGGTGTTAGTTGGGTTTAGAGGTCCTGGAGCTTACATTTGTGCCCCCCTCCCATCTCTGATGCAGGATTTTGACAGAATGGCTGGAGTCCAAATTCGGTAACTCGGAGAAGCAAGAACACAGGGAGATGGTCCCCAACGGACACATGCAAACCTTGAGCATCAGCAGCGGCCTGCGGAGCGTGGGGGAGCGCATGCACACAGTGCACGTGTGTGTGAAGGTGTGGCAGATAGGGGGGAACTTGCCGATGAATATCGACAGGCTTCATGCCCCTGTGTTGCATGTTCTGTCATTAATGTTAGTCTAGCATAGCTTAACATAGCCTAGCATAGTCTGGCACTATGTGATATTAGCAGGTCCTGTGGTAACACAGATGTTTGCGAAGGGTGCAAGTGCAGGAAGTGAGGCCATGTTTCTCACTGTGGGTCAGGTGGCCCGCGGGCCCCTCAGCGAGGAAGGCCAGTTGGCATTGGAGAAGCGGAAGGGGCTGATGGGCATGGGCGCCCTGCTGATGCTGCTGCCCTCGGCAGTCAGTCCCGGGGCTGATGAGGAAGACGGGGACATCTTCCTGTTATCCGCCCTGCTGCAGCTCCGGCAGATCCAGCAGGCTAATGCCTGGCCACAGGCCCTTCCTCTGGTGGTGGTGGTCCCAGGGCAGGCTGGGCACAGGGCCAGCGATGAACGGCTAGAGGAAGGTGTGACACTAACCGTGTCTATGACAACAGGTGTCGCGTGGGATTCGCTTACTTTTACTTATAGCATTTCTCTTGAGGCTATGTTTACGTATGCAGAGCTAATACAGTTGGTTTGTTCCTCCTGTCTGACCGTCGGTTTCCTTTCCCTGTAAGACCTGATGCTTCAGACACTCATTGAGGAAGGTTTGATTTCAGAGTACATGTTCGTCCATATCCCCGAGACCACGAACGAACCCCAAGGATCCGAGCAGGTGAGTGTGCATGTTGTCGCTGGCCTCGGTAAGATTGAACCATCCCATTGACTATCACCCCCGTATCCCCGCAGATCCGCCATGCCGTCAGGTGGCTCGCTGCCCGCTCCACGGCACCAGCCCGGCTCGTCTCGCAGACGTTGGTGCAGGTTGTGGAGGCCGGGCTCTGCCGCGAGTTTGCTGGTAGGCTTCACCGTGATCGGAGGGACCGTGACATGGCGGGACTGCCCTCCCAGGGCCCTGCACCCGTCATCGGCCTCTACAACACTGTCCTGGCTTTCTTGGCTGGCCTTGTGTCGTCCCCGAGTCTGGCTGGCCTCTCCTGGCCCGTGGCAGAGTTCTCGGTGCCAGGGGGTGGTGACTGCCTACCACATCTGCTCTGGAACTCGGCTGAGCACCTGGAGTGGCTCCAGGGGGCAGTCCTGAGCCTGCGGCTGCCCGACTGGCCGCTGCCAGCCGTGGGGGGTATGTCCATGCCTCAGATTCGGAATTCGGATTTCTTGCTAAGTGGCTGCTTCTTAGTCTGTTTCCTTAAATTTCTGCTGCTGCCACCGCTCCCCCCACCCAGCTCCTTGGAGCCAGCTGGTTGCCTCCATCTTCCAGTACGTATCTCAAATCCCATGGTCCCGCCACAGCCAGCCACTCCTTATGTCCCAGTTGGAGAACCTTTTGGAGAGGCTGCGTCAGGACTGTGTGGGCCGAGGTGGGGGGCCGGACAAGGAGCCCACTTTCTGGGAGGTGCCCTGGGACGAAATTGTCATGCTCTGTGTAGAGCACCAACTCCTGGACTGGAACCCTCCTGGGTGCCCCGTGAGTGAAGGTGAGGGGGGTGGGGTGGGTCTGACGTTTGGGGGGGCCTACTGGGGATGCCATGCAGGTGTGAACCTATCCCACCATCTTCAGATGTCATCAGTGACGACGGAGAAATCCCGGTGTATTTCCTGAGCGATGGGCTGCAGGGCTTCATACCGCCGTCCTGCTGGGTGGATGCCGTAAAGCAGACGCACAGGGACAAGCAGCAGGGGAAGGCAGGGTAAGAGCCAGCCAGCCATGTAAATCTAACACATTCCAGATAGACTGTTAACAGTGACCTGCAGATTTAATGAATATTATTTACTATTAAATGGAAGAAGAGGGAAAGCCATCAGCTTCCAGTCTTGCTCATATCCCCAAGAGTGGTGTACAATACTGGCTTCTTATCCAAAGTCTCTGCCATTGCAGGTGTCACCAGAGCATGTGGCCTCATCCTCGAATGGCCAGGCCACGTCTTCAACAGAAGCTGTTTCACAGCATGGTTGAGGACCCTGAGTCCGGATCCGGTGTTGCCCCTGTTTTGGATGCTGCCTCCAGCCCCCAGGACCTCCTGGCTCGCATTGAGGAGGAGAAAGAACAGAGCCGCAGGTCTGACAGAGAACAGACATGCTACACACGTGTACTCTCTCATGTGAGTTGTGGCATAAACATTGAGCCATTTCCTGTTTGACTTGGATCTGCAGGTTCGAGGACCAGCTGCGTACCTGGCTTGACGTCGAGTCCCTGGGCCCTTCCTCTTCCTCCTCACCACTTTTCTTGCCTTCTTCGTTACTGTCTGTACCGGAGATCGTAGTGCCCTCCCCAAAGATGGCTGCCCCACCTGCACTTGCCCTGGTATTGACCCTGTGCTACACAGTTGCTCACATTTTAAGACCCCAAGTACCCTGTGCTCATCAGTTGAGACTGTTTCTGTGCCCATTTTTGTAGCAGAAGGAGCGCAGTGTCCTCAGTGACCAGGCCAGGGGAGCTGCCAGTTCTATGGCGAGGCGTCTACAGGAGCTGGAGCAGCTGATCTCTGCAAGCCGGGAGGAGGAGCTCGCATGTGAGCTGAAGCTAAGCTGCCTTCTGGACATTGTTGATGACTGAGTGTCATGTGACCCACCTGATGTCTGCCGTTGACTGCCACAAGTTGTCTCTCTTATGCCTGATTTCTGCAGTATATTTAGTTGTGTGGTACTTGTGCATATATTGCTTTGAAGAGTATGATGTACAGTAATTTACACAACATTGGGAGTGTTGTAACTGGGGGAAAAACATGTCATAGGAAATGGACAGTTTTTTAGGGTTTTTTTTGTGCAAATTTTAAATATTAAAATGTTATTGTATTTAGAAACCCATGGCTATTTCTTTGTTTTTTTTCCATCATGAAACTTTGTTTATTGTACTTTTAAATTGAATCACAATTTGCTGCAGAATCTTTAAAACCTGTGACGTTATTTGCCCATATTATACACTCATACGTGGGGTTGTTACTGCTGTTTCTTTAACCTTGTGTATTGTTGGTCAAAATTAACAATTTAGGTAATATCTGCATTGTACACCATTGCAAAAGTATGTCTTTTTTTAGATTCTTAAAGAAAGTTCATGTAATTGCTTAGTGAACTGCTGTGATCTTCAGTTCAGTCTGCCACTGAGTTCCTTTTATAAACTGGCTGGCTGGTTTTTAAGAAAATATGCCCGTGGATGCCCTACAGGTGGCAGCAGGGAGCCATCTGCATATGTACAGACAGTCTGCTGGTTAAGAATATTCGACTGACTTGATGTAGCTAAGATATTTTACATTTAAAAGCAGATGGCCATAGATCCTATCATACTAATTTAGTTTAAAACTATTTTTAATATCAAACATATGGATTACTTTATGATGCTCATGAAAACATCACCCTGCTTTATTCTTTCGTGGGCTTGAGGTACAGTACTGTATGCAGTTATTTTTAATATTACTGTACTATAATGTTCTGTAGTATTACTCTTCTCACACCAATAAATTTGACTTTAAGACTGACTTAGGATGGATCTTCTATTCTGGGGACTTCCTGTATTCTGTATGATGTTCATTATGAACTGCTTCCTCTGATAGTTTTCTGCTTGTTGAAATAATGTCTACCTGCCCCTGCGCTCACTGTCATGTAATTCTGTTATGCACTTTTAAATGCAGGGAGCAGATAATCCCTCCCCCCCCCCCCCTGCTGACTGTTCCAAATCATGGGTGCATGTTACAAGTGCGGAACATATTTTAACTTAGTACTAACTTAGCATCATATTTGATCTGATTCGACTGAATATTCCAGGTTTCCATCTCTCATGCATCTGGTGTGAGGTGTTTTCAGACTCTCAGGCTGGCGCAAAGAAATCTTACGGCAAGTCTATTTTACACTAGTATAAACGTAAAATCAGCGACACCAAAGGCGTTAGAGTAGTTTGCAAAACCTACAGACTATTTAAAAGGTAACACAACTGTTGCATACGTTTTATATGCGTGTTATCTGGGTGTGCAGACTTGTGGCGAATTGAACGTCTCACTCCGGTCAGCTGAGCAAAGTTGGTAACCTTGGTATTGTGTGTAGGAGATTCGGTATAACTATAATTTCGTTCTCCATTTGCATGCCCGAAGTGTCTTTAAGTGTTATGTAGTTTTGCCTGAAACGCAACAATAAAACAAAGCAATTAAAGCCAATCAGTTGCTCAAATGCTGCTGTGGTGATTGAAGAACTTTTGTCGGAAGTGGGATTCGAACCCACGGCTTACTTCGGAGAACAGAATATCCCTTGCGTCGGAAGGCCAGTTACGTCGTGCGTGGTGTCTGAGACCCCGCGCGGGCGGCGAGAATAGTTTAGCTTAACTTCCCTTAACTTTTCCCATTCATTTTCAATGGTAGTGCTTAACAGTACGGATGTAATATTCTTTCGGCCGCTGGTTGATGTTTTGTCGCTGTTTCGACGCCTCCAATGACGTTTTACCCTTATCACTACCGACAGTCGACACAACTGGATTTTGGAAAAGAGCAGCAGAGAGTGAGTAGTATTTCAGTAAATTTGGTGATTCACCTAAAAGAAAAACCGCCCGGTCGAACGGAAAGGACGACTTTCCAAGGTAAACTGAACAGCAATCTTATATTTTCTTAAATATTCCGATGTATTTCACATTCCAAAATCGAACTGGATGCTGTACGTTTTACGGAGCCCCTCGCGAAGCTCTCTGTGTAATGCTGAAGTAGTTATTCACTCGCTCCATAGGTAGCATTGCTTTTGAAATATTTAATAATTAATATTCAATTTTTAATGCACAATTTAAATAAAAACATGTTTGACTTTGGAAATTAAGGCGGGTACCGTTTATAAGAATTCCACTCATCGTGAGGAATCCAAAAGTATCTTTTATTAGTGGCCCGGTAAAGCAGTACATTTATTAAGCTAGACAGTGTCCATTTATGGAAAACGAGTAATTTGCAGTAAAACGAGCATACACTGGTCAAGTAGAATGAGTCTAGGCAGATGAGACAGAATAAACTGGATTACCGTTTATAAACTAACCTTATATATATAGTGTATTATACATATACTAATTCTGCACGTTCCTATATGCAAGGTACTGTGACGGTAACTTTCCTGTAAGTCATTGATATTTAACTACAACTTTTTTATGCATATTGTTTGCTGGCATTGCCGTTAACTTAGATATTAAAGAATTCCTCACATAATCGTTAAGTATTAAACCTACTAAAGTTGTTCAAACAAACCTTGTTTTAGGTTAAAGCAAGTCAGTTAGAAGCTATTACACTTACTTTGCTACCAAATGGCAAAGGTGTCAGATCACAGAATTCTTGTTTATAATTCCATGCCCTTCTGTGTTTCTTTACGCCTGTCAACTACCACCTGTCAAAAGTGAGGATGAGAATTTGGTTGGGTTTGGAGTCCGTGCTGGCAAGACCTGGAAGGATATTTGGGACAGTAGGGATGATGGGTATGAGGCTGTTATCCTCAAACAACAATGCGTACCAGGCAGCAAAATGTACCGACTACAGCAGTACCTGAGGCTGAAGCACAGCAATCTTCAGATGACACTGGAGGCTTCTGCTCCCTCAAGACCAGCACTTCCAGACACTTCTACTAATCCTCCAGGTTGGCTGACAGTTTCATATATGTGGTTCTGTGCATTGATTATGTCTTTTATTCATATCTATTTTGTTTTATAGAAATAGAGGAAGATGAGGAATTGGAGAGGATGATGCTTTGTTGGTCCCCTTCCAAAACCGAAGGCCCGATGAGTGAGAATCTCATATGCATGCACACACACAAACAGTCACTCTTCAGGATTCAGTATAAATTAAGGAATCAATATTATTTGTGGTTCATTTGTGGTTTTTTCACTTTGCTTTCAGGTTTGCAAGTTGTTGGAGTCCATGATGCTAAAGGTTCTTTCCCTTCAATTATGGAGGATAATTCTGGATGTCATGATCAGAATTTTTCATCCAAGTTCTTTATTATTCATCTTGTTTTGGCCACGTTCAGGCCCGTTTTGATGCCTGTGTTCTGTTTGTTCCATTGTTCAAGACTATGCAGCCAGAGATGACCTGGAGGGAGTTTCAAAAATCTCCTTTTTATGAGGCTGAAAAGCAGCGTTGGTCAGCGGAGAGAAAAAAGTAACACACTACCTGCTACTTCAAGAGCAGCGTTATTTGTAAAAATTGTAAATGTTTTCCATATACACTCTGTCCACTTTATTAAGAACAGCTATTTTGTGTCTGGGCTCATTTTTCACTGACAAATAATGCATGGCAACAGGTGGGTTACAATCAGATTGTAAAAATTGCCGCTGTTAGGTAGGTTTTCTTAAAGAAGTGGCAAGCATAGTTTTTTTTTTAAAACAAAAAAAGTAAAGATTGTTTTATATTCTTTATAGTTCAGTATTGTTTGAATATACACTTGCAGCATTTTAACATATGGTTAATATGTTCCTTGTTTGTTCCTGATTCTCTAAGGTCATAAATTATCCCTGAGCATCTCTCAAAGTGTGGGGCAGTTACCCCAATGGCTAAACTCCCCATCGTGACCCTTTCAGATCTGTCCTATTAATCATTCCCTATCCACTGGCTAAATCTCTCTTGTCTCATCACCACCTCAACCAGTGTGGTGAGTCTAAGAAAGTGTTACGGCGTCAGTCAGGAGTTTTGGGCACACCTACCTATAGAATTGTTTCTTTGTACTATTCTTTACATTTTATAATATTTATAAAGACATCATAACTATAAAGTAATACACATGGAATTATGCACTACTCAGAAAAGTTATTTAAAAAAAATAATTTGTTGGGGGGGACAATTCTGTTGGAACTCAGAAGGTTGCCGGTTCAAATCCCAGGGCTGGCCGAGTGATCCCACCATTGGGCCCTTGAGCAAGGCCCTTAACCCCAGCTGCTCCAGGGACTGACTGATCCTGCTTTCTACTTTATACTAGTTTAATGAGGTGGCCTCCTGGAATGCTTTTCCAGCTCTCCTGAAGGAGCCGTCTCATATATGCTGAGCACTCAGCCGATTTTCTTTAACTCTCTGGTCAGACTCCTTGAAAAACATTTCTACTGGGTTTAGCTCAAGTATCCAGGTAATATGACCCAGTCCCTTTGTAGGCAGAGTGGTGTGTCCAAATTACTGACTGGTACTGTATGTCTAACTATCTGACAGTTGTTAAAATGCTGCAGCATCACTGTTAGTATTGTCATAACAATGCTATTTTTAATTATGCTTTTTGTTTTGATTCAGGATTCAATGAGTCATTTGTTAACATGCTACAAAATGCATGCATTAACACTGCTGTTTAAGAAAATTAATCATTTCATCTATTTAATATTTGACATACACTACCGTTCAATTATATACCCTGTGACAAGACTTGATTGGGGTCAGTTTTATCCTACAAAAGGATAATGACCCAAACCAAACCTCCAAAATGTGTTAGCAATATTTAAAGAATAAGCAGTCAGACATACCAGGAGATTGATGCAGAGGACTGCCAGTTGCTGATAATAGGCCTCTATATGTAGATGTGGATAAAATTTTGCGAATTGCATGAAAATGTGTTTTTCTTTGGAAAACAAAGAAATTTGCATGTGATCCCAAACTTTTGAGCGGTAATGTATATCTTGGGGGTGGCATGGTGGTGCAGTGGTTAGCACTGTTGCCTCACACCTCTGGGACCCAGGTTTGAGTCGCCGCCTGTGTCACATGTGTGTGGAGTTTGCATGTTCTCCCCATGTCGTTGTGGGGGGTACTCCGGTTTCCCCCCACAGTCCAAAAACATGCTGAGGCTAATTGGAGTTGCTAAATTGCCCATAGGTGTGCATGTGAGAGTGAATGGTGTGTGAGTGTGCCCTGCGATGGGCTGGCCCCCCATCCTGGGTTGTTCCCTGCCTCGTGCCCATTGCTTCCGGGATAGGCTCCGGACCCCCGTGACCCAGTAGAATAAGCGGTTTGGAAAATGGATGGATGGATGGATGTATATCTTATCATACCCCTGAGTATGAGAACCTGAGTACTTGTCTCTTTCTGTGTAAATAGACTCAATAAACAATACATTTTATTCATAACTGTCTATGTCTGTTTAATTACCACAGCGACATAAATAAATAAATAAATAAAATTGTAACCATAGTTTTAAGCTGTTTATTAAATACATCAATATCAAGAAAACGAAGAATAATGGATGAATGTGATTACAAGAAATGGAGAAATTTGTTCATGCTTTTTTGAAAACATGCCTCAAAATGATTAGCATTTCAATCTAACTTGAAATGTATCAGAAAAAAAATCATTAACGGAGATTTGGCAGCGCCGGGGAGGGTCTCTTCGCTTCGCAAAAAAAATCCTTCAATTTCATTGGCTGCCACTGTGTTATGGCTATACGCGACCGGCCCCCGCGTGACAGGCGGGGATACTCACCACTATACTAACGAGGAAATTTACGCGCACTGCTTTTACATATTCAAGATAAACAGCGGATGACTATTAACATTTGCGAGTAATCAATGATTGTACAAAATTTTCTTTCTTACACAAAGAAAATGTTGAGGGCAGAATGAAAAATGATTGCCTGTCTATCTGAACCAATCAGATTGTCTGTCGTCTATCTGAACCAATCAGATTGTCTGTCGTCTATCTGAACCAATCAGATTGTCTGTCGTCTATCTGAACCAATCAGATTGTCTGTCGTCTATCTGAACCAATCAGATTGTCTGTCGTCTATCTGAACCAATCAGATTGTCTGTCGTCTATCTGAACCAATCAGATTGTCTGTCGTCTATCTGAACCAATCAGATTGTCTGTCGTCTATCTGAACCAATCAGATTGTCTGTCGTCTATCTGAACCAATCAGATTGTCTGTCTATCTGAACCAATCAGATTGTCTGTCGTCTATCTGAACCAATCAGATTGTCTGTCGTCTATCTGAACCAATCAGATTGTCTGTCGTCTATCTGAACCAATCAGATTGTCTGTCGTCTATCTGAACCAATCAGATTGTCTGTCGTCTATCTGAACCAGATTGTCTGTCGTCTATCTGAACCAATCAGATTGTCTGTCGTCTATCTGAGCCAATCAGATTGTCCGTCGTCTATCTGAGCCAATCAGATTGTCCGTCGTCTATCTGAACCAATCAGATTGTCCGTCGTCTATCTGAGCCAATCAGATTGTCCGTCGTCTATCTGAGCCAATCAGATTGTCCGTCGTCTATCTGAGCCAATCAGATTGTCCGTCGTCTATCTGAGCCAATCAGATTGTCCGTCGTCTATCTGAGCCAATCAGATTGTCCGTCGTCTATCTGAGCCAATCAGATTGTCCGTCGTCTATCTGAGCCAATCAGATTGTCCGTCGTCTATCTGAGCCAATCAGATTGTCCGTCGTCTATCTGAGCCAATCAGATTGTCCGTCGTCTATCTGAGCCAATCAGATTGTCCGTCGTCTATCTGAGCCAATCAGATTGTCCGTCGTCTATCTGAGCCAATCAGATTGTCCGTCGTCTATCTGAGCCAATCAGATTGTCCGTCGTCTATCTGAGCCAATCAGATTGTCCGTCGTCTATCTGAGCCAATCAGATTGTCCGTCGTCTATCTGAGCCAATCAGATTGTCCGTCGTCTATCTGAGCCAATCAGATTGTCCGTCGTCTATCTGAGCCAATCAGATTGTCCGTCGTCTATCTGAGCCAATCAGATTGTCCGTCGTCTATCTGAGCCAATCAGATTGTCCGTCGTCTATCTGAGCCAATCAGATTGTCCGTCGTCTATCTGAGCCAATCAGATTGTCCGTCGTCTATCTGAGCCAATCAGATTGTCCGTCGTCTATCTGAGCCAATCAGATTGTCCGTCGTCTATCTGAGCCAATCAGATTGTCCGTCGTCTATCTGAGCCAATCAGATTGTCCGTCGTCTATCTGAGCCAATCAGATTGTCCGTCGTCTATCTGAGCCAATCAGATTGTCCGTCGTCTATCTGAGCCAATCAGATTGTCCGTCGTCTATCTGAGCCAATCAGATTGTCCGTCGTCTATCTGAGCCAATCAGATTGTCCGTCGTCTATCTGAGCCAATCAGATTGTCCGTCGTCTATCTGAGCCAATCAGATTGTCCGTCGTCTATCTGAGCCAATCAGATTGTCCGTCGTCTATCTGAGCCAATCAGATTGTCCGTCGTCTATCTGAGCCAATCAGATTGTCCGTCGTCTATCTGAGCCAATCAGATTGTCCGTCGTCTATCTGAGCCAATCAGATTGTCCGTCGTCTATCTGAGCCAATCAGATTGTCCGTCGTCTATCTGAGCCAATCAGATTGTCCGTCGTCTATCTGAGCCAATCAGATTGTCCGTCGTCTATCTGAGCCAATCAGATTGTCCGTCGTCTATCTGAGCCAATCAGATTGTCCGTCGTCTATCTGAGCCAATCAGATTGTCCGTCGTCTATCTGAGCCAATCAGATTGTCCGTCGTCTATCTGAGCCAATCAGATTGTCCGTCGTCTATCTGAGCCAATCAGATTGTCCGTCGTCTATCTGAGCCAATCAGATTGTCCGTCGTCTATCTGAGCCAATCAGATTGTCCGTCGTCTATCTGAGCCAATCAGATTGTCCGTCGTCTATCTGAGCCAATCAGATTGTCCGTCGTCTATCTGAGCCAATCAGATTGTCCGTCGTCTATCTGAGCCAATCAGATTGTCCGTCGTCTATCTGAGCCAATCAGATTGTCCGTCGTCTATCTGAGCCAATCAGATTGTCCGTCGTCTATCTGAGCCAATCAGATTGTCCGTCGTCTATCTGAGCCAATCAGATTGTCCGTCGTCTATCTGAGCCAATCAGATTGTCCGTCGTCTATCTGAGCCAATCAGATTGTCCGTCGTCTATCTGAGCCAATCAGATTGTCCGTCGTCTATCTGAGCCAATCAGATTGTCCGTCGTCTATCTGAGCCAATCAGATTGTCCGTCGTCTATCTGAGCCAATCAGATTGTCCGTCGTCTATCTGAGCCAATCAGATTGTCCGTCGTCTATCTGAGCCAATCAGATTGTCCGTCGTCTATCTGAGCCAATCAGATTGTCCGTCGTCTATCTGAGCCAATCAGATTGTCCGTCGTCTATCTGAGCCAATCAGATTGTCCGTCGTCTATCTGAGCCAATCAGATTGTCCGTCGTCTATCTGAGCCAATCAGATTGTCCGTCGTCTATCTGAGCCAATCAGATTGTCCGTCGTCTATCTGAGCCAATCAGATTGTCCGTCGTCTATCTGAGCCAATCAGATTGTCCGTCGTCTATCTGAGCCAATCAGATTGTCCGTCGTCTATCTGAGCCAATCAGATTGTCCGTCGTCTATCTGAGCCAATCAGATTGTCCGTCGTCTATCTGAGCCAATCAGATTGTCCGTCGTCTATCTGAGCCAATCAGATTGTCCGTCGTCTATCTGAGCCAATCAGATTGTCCGTCGTCTATCTGAGCCAATCAGATTGTCCGTCGTCTATCTGAGCCAATCAGATTGTCCGTCGTCTATCTGAGCCAATCAGATTGTCCGTCGTCTATCTGAGCCAATCAGATTGTCCGTCGTCTATCTGAGCCAATCAGATTGTCCGTCGTCTATCTGAGCCAATCAGATTGTCCGTCGTCTATCTGAGCCAATCAGATTGTCCGTCGTCTATCTGAGCCAATCAGATTGTCCGTCGTCTATCTGAGCCAATCAGATTGTCCGTCGTCTATCTGAGCCAATCAGATTGTCCGTCGTCTATCTGAGCCAATCAGATTGTCCGTCGTCTATCTGAGCCAATCAGATTGTCCGTCGTCTATCTGAGCCAATCAGATTGTCCGTCGTCTATCTGAGCCAATCAGATTGTCCGTCGTCTATCTGAGCCAATCAGATTGTCCGTCGTCTATCTGAGCCAATCAGATTGTCCGTCGTCTATCTGAGCCAATCAGATTGTCCGTCGTCTATCTGAGCCAATCAGATTGTCCGTCGTCTATCTGAGCCAATCAGATTGTCCGTCGTCTATCTGAGCCAATCAGATTGTCCGTCGTCTATCTGAGCCAATCAGATTGTCCGTCGTCTATCTGAGCCAATCAGATTGTCCGTCGTCTATCTGAGCCAATCAGATTGTCCGTCGTCTATCTGAGCCAATCAGATTGTCCGTCGTCTATCTGAGCCAATCAGATTGTCCGTCGTCTATCTGAGCCAATCAGATTGTCCGTCGTCTATCTGAGCCAATCAGATTGTCCGTCGTCTATCTGAGCCAATCAGATTGTCCGTCGTCTATCTGAGCCAATCAGATTGTCCGTCGTCTATCTGAGCCAATCAGATTGTCCGTCGTCTATCTGAGCCAATCAGATTGTCCGTCGTCTATCTGAGCCAATCAGATTGTCCGTCGTCTATCTGAGCCAATCAGATTGTCCGTCGTCTATCTGAGCCAATCAGATTGTCCGTCGTCTATCTGAGCCAATCAGATTGTCCGTCGTCTATCTGAGCCAATCAGATTGTCCGTCGTCTATCTGAGCCAATCAGATTGTCCGTCGTCTATCTGAGCCAATCAGATTGTCCGTCGTCTATCTGAGCCAATCAGATTGTCCGTCGTCTATCTGAGCCAATCAGATTGTCCGTCGTCTATCTGAGCCAATCAGATTGTCCGTCGTCTATCTGAGCCAATCAGATTGTCCGTCGTCTATCTGAGCCAATCAGATTGTCCGTCGTCTATCTGAGCCAATCAGATTGTCCGTCGTCTATCTGAGCCAATCAGATTGTCCGTCGTCTATCTGAGCCAATCAGATTGTCCGTCGTCTATCTGAGCCAATCAGATTGTCCGTCGTCTATCTGAGCCAATCAGATTGTCCGTCGTCTATCTGAGCCAATCAGATTGTCCGTCGTCTATCTGAGCCAATCAGATTGTCCGTCGTCTATCTGAGCCAATCAGATTGTCCGTCGTCTATCTGAGCCAATCAGATTGTCCGTCGTCTATCTGAGCCAATCAGATTGTCCGTCGTCTATCTGAGCCAATCAGATTGTCCGTCGTCTATCTGAGCCAATCAGATTGTCCGTCGTCTATCTGAGCCAATCAGATTGTCCGTCGTCTATCTGAGCCAATCAGATTGTCCGTCGTCTATCTGAGCCAATCAGATTGTCCGTCGTCTATCTGAGCCAATCAGATTGTCCGTCGTCTATCTGAGCCAATCAGATTGTCCGTCGTCTATCTGAGCCAATCAGATTGTCCGTCGTCTATCTGAGCCAATCAGATTGTCCGTCGTCTATCTGAACCAATCAGATTGTCCGTCGTCTATCTGAACCAGATTGTCCGTCGTCTATCTGAACCAGATTGTCCGTCGTCTATCTGAACCAATCAGATTGTCCGTCGTCTATCTGAACCAATCAGATTGTCCGTCGTCTATCTGAACCAATCAGATTGTCTGTCGTCTATCTGAACCAATCAGATTGTCTGTCGTCTATCTGAACCAATCAGATTGTCTGTCGTCTATCTGAACCAATCAGATTGTCTGTCGTCTATCTGAACCAATCAGATTGTCTGTCGTCTATCTGAACCAATCAGATTGTCTGTCGTCTATCTGAACCAATCAGATTGTCTGTCGTCTATCTGAACCAATCAGATTGTCTGTCGTCTATCTGAACCAATCAGATTGTCTGTCGTCTATCTGAACCAATCAGATTGTCTGTCGTCTATCTGAACCAATCAGATTGTCTGTCGTCTATCTGAACCAATCAGATTGTCTGTCGTCTATCTGAACCAATCAGATTGTCTGTCGTCTATCTGAACCAATCCGATTGTCTGTCGTCTATCTGAACCAATCAGATTGTCTGTCGTCTATCTGAACCAATCAGATTGTCTGTCGTCTATCTGAACCAATCAGATTGTCTGTCGTCTATCTGAACCAATCAGATTGTCTGTCGTCTATCTGAACCAATCAGATTGTCTGTCTGTCTATCTGAACCAATCAGATTGTCTGTCGTCTATCTGAACCAATCAGATTGTCTATCTGAACCAATCAGATTGTCTGTCTATCTGAACCAATCAGATTGTCTGTCTATCTGAACCAATCAGATTGTTTTTCTTACACAAAAAATTATTCCGTTTTCAAAACACTTTTGTGCAAGAAATGCTCCCATGAGCCTGTGTTTAGTGCCTACAGAGGTCTTCTTTTTGCCACTGGTACAGGAGAGTACGGGTCCCACCTTGCCACAGCCAGGCACCTCCACGCCATCGACGGGCCGCGGAATCTCGATGGAGCGCACGTTGCCGTACTTGCAACACTCCTCCCGGATGTCCTCCAGGATCTCCTCGTAGTCCTCGTCGTCCACCAGCTCCTCGGGCATGACCATGTTGAGGAGGCACAGCACCTCCGTGGGCATGCCGGAGCTCTGCAGCCGCTGCAGCCCTGGAACCTGCAGCGTCACCGGCGTCTCGATGATGGCCGTCTGTCCCGGGGGGCGACAAGAGTGTCAGATACCCCCTGATCGTCCAATCGTCTCGAGTAACAGCGAGAAATTTACATGGACCCAAATAAACCCAAGAAATAGGGGCATTAAGCTTCCTGGGAGGCACCCAGGAACCAAGTTGGGTTTAGGACATCAGAAAGGCGGCAGCCGAGGGCAAATACTCACAGCGTTGGCATTCTTAGCCCCCACGCTTGCCCGCTGGACGATGAGCTTCTTGTCTCCGAGCTGCATGCCATTGAGTCCAGCCATGGCCTGCGGGATGCATCCCACACAAGCGTCAGCAATTCCATCCGGAAGCCCCGAGTCACCCCAGACCTTCCAGCTGCTGCCCCACCTCACGCACCTGGTCAGTGGCACTGATGTCCACGTATTCACAGAAAGCGTAACCCTTAGACAGTGACGTGGCACTGTCCTTCACAAGGTTGAAGGCCTTAAGAGGTCCGAACGACGTCAAGAGTTCCTTCACCTGGGCAAGAGGAGGAGACGCGGGAGGGCGATTAGCCCGACAGTCCAGGCACGGCGCCTCGCTAGAAATGCTAATCTTAACTGTGGGAGAAGCAGCATGTTAAACTTTGCAAAACGACATGAGGAAACAGTGAAGACATCAGGAAAATGGCTTTATGACAAGTGGCTTGACATTACGGTGCAACACTAGAGCTCAAAGCCCCCTGTGCCCTTTCTGCATGACTTACTTACTGGGAGCGTACAAAAGTAACTATTTTGATTCTTGTCAATGAATGATAACACAGATTCCCCCCCCCCATCCTACAGCATATACAACACAACTGAATTCCTAATCAAGTTCTCTGATAATTCCAACTACGAATTTTGAAATATGGACCGAGTTGCATCTGATTTTAAGGGCCACAATAATTAAGGTAGATGGTATATAAAAAAAAAACTAAATAAAAACAGCTAATTATATGTTAAGTGTTCCATGTATACAATGTGGAGGGGGGGGGGCGACTCGGCAGAACACAAACCCAGCCGAATCACTGACTTCCTGTTCTTAAAACCAAGAACCACATTGGTGCAGTTAATTAGAGGGACAAAGCCTACAGGAGATAAACTCACAGGTAAAGCTAAGAGCCGCCACAGGGTCCTGCTAAAGGGGCCACGGCTTGAAGCCAAACAGGACGAAATAGCTCTGCTAACATCATTCCTCACTTATTCTACAGGAATCTACTGTAAAGCCGCATTAACCACTGACTTCAGAAAGGAGTCACCTGGGACACTGGCAGCCACAAGAGGGCGCTACCTCCTACCTTCTCTTAGGGGCAAAAAAAAAAAAAAATCAAATTTATACCCTGTGATCAGCATAATAAGTCTCTCCCCAGCCTTCAACCCCCAAAAAAAGGACCCCATATGCTTAAGAGCACTCCAGGACAGAGCCCCCCCACAGGGGCAGGCCGTCGACAGGGAGGATATCCGTGCGAGGGACGGAATGTCTTACTTGCCTTGTGTTACATGTTGGCATGGCAGCAGTAGGTCAGTACTACTGAACAAATTATGAGCGAAGACTTAACGATCTTACAGGCCCCTAGCTGGGGACAAAGTGGGGAACAAAAATGAAAGAGCTGTAAGTATCAAAGCGGTAGCAGGGACTGCAAAAAAAATGTAAACACCAGGATACAAGCAGCGGTTTCCATTTCACCTGTCTATGGCACATTTACTGGCTTTGACGTGAAATACATTAACAGTTCTGCTGGATTCAAACTCTCTCCCCCCAGTGCTGCTTTGGTACAGCCTTCCTCTTGACTTGGATTACATGTGACTCACACTGGATAAGAAAGATTACGATGACAATCCGAAAAGGAGGAAAAAAATCAAAGAAAAACAAACTGACTGCACTTCTCACTTACCTTTCACTGAAACCGCGATCACTATCTTGTGGGCTGAGTCTTGCCATTTTTAACAGTTTAGGCTAAAGTGAGTGGGACACCGGAGCTCAAAATGTTACAATGCAGGGGTGGACGCAAAACGTTTTGCGATTAACTTTTGCAAAATAAATAGGTAAACTATTAAATGCCTGTATGGATTATGTCTATAATGGGCCGATTTCAGTGGGGTGGCGATATAGGAAGAAAAAAAAAAAATCATAAAAGATGCTAATGAGAAGTAGAAAATGTCTAAAATGTGACCCTTTCAACACTTTCAGAGTAAGACGACCTCATCTGTGCATGTTGTTATGGTAATATTATCCATCACTGACGTCATAACAGAATAGGGCATGGGGCACGATGTGAAAACTCCAGTGAAGCTGATAATCGTTCACCGGGAAAAAGGTCCGAAGTATTTTCTGCCTTTCGAGCGACACAGCAATGTAGGGAACGATTCTTCCGCAGCTCCCCATCGCTGTTAACGGGATGTGAAGTCATCGTTCTCAGTGTGCGGACATGGACGTGAGACACGGCACGTCTGCGAATACTGAAGCGTTTGGGGACTTGGTCGATCTCCCCCACATTTCAAGCACAGTCTATGGTAGTGTTTCCCAGCCCAGTCCTCGGGGGTACCCCCCCGGTCAGTCCACGTTTTTGCTTCCTCTCAGCGCACCTGTACCAGGTATTCGGTGTTCCTGATTGGCTGGGAGCTAGGAGGGAGCGAAAATGTGGACAGTCGGCGGTTCCCCGAGGACTGGGATTGGGCAAACACAGGTGTACGGCAATGTGGAGGTATTCGTCAGTTAGGTGACGCGCAGATGACTCGATTTTAAATTTTCATGCAGCAAAACGACGCGGCTGATTCATCCGACTAACACTCAGCAATTAACCCGATATACAAATATTCCAGGGTACCCAGCAACAGGCAGCACAGGGACTGGCTACGTGACTGGTTCGGCAAGCCGCCAGCTGTAAGGCACGTTTCCCAAAGCCTTTGTTGCTAATAAGGTTATTTGCTAACAACATTAGCAACTTACAACTGAATGGTTCCAACTATGCAAGTCGATAACATGAGGTTTTGGGAAACGTACCTTTTACATTAGCGGGGTCTCAATATCTTCATAATTTACAGCTGGATAAACAATGAGCGTAATGTAACTGTCAACTCATTACCTACATGTCTAATAAATGTTTAATAAATCCCATGAATATCTTTAAAAAAAAAAAAAAAAAAAACCTCAAATGTGCGGCTATTTTCAGCAGCTAGCTTTAAACATGATGCTGACATTTGACCCCCCAGTATCTTGTAATGAATTTTAAGCGGTGAGGTAACTTTGACAGGCTTTCTTTTCCTACTAATCAGTTACACAGAGACGAGTGTTTATTTTATGTATGTATGTATGTGCGTGCGCGTGCGTGCGTGCGTGCGTGCGTGTGTGTGCATGCCTGCTTGAGTTCCACGTGCAGCAGTGGGACAGAAACACAGGAGGGTTGTGGGTCGGCTCCCCGGCGACAGAGACTGAGGGCGGGGTACCTGATCGTCACTGAGATAGTTGGGCAGGCCTCCGACAAAGAGCTTGTGTGGCGAGTCTGGAACCACGGTGGAGACGACCCCTGCAGACAGAGCGGCACGGCGCCCAAAGCCGGCCGATCACAGCAAACCGTCAACATGCCGGATAATGACCACGAGCAAACGGCGCGAGTGAAATAAGCCAACTTCAAATCAGTATGACGTCGTTATCTTCTATATAATATCAGATAAATGTAACTCCAGCAAAAAAATACCTAAATACTGGGGCAGTTTGACGACTGTTTTTTGTCTCTCCCATCTTGCTCTCCATGGGAGATGCTGACACATGCAGCACCAGTCAAAAGTATGGACACACCTGCTCTTAATGCATTTGTCTCTATTTTAGCTGTTATTCACCTTATAGTAAAAGGCCTTTGGGCATGGAAGTTATGCATATGAAGTACTGCAAAGACAAAATTTTTGTCTCTTCAAAATAGGAGCCATTGGCTTCGATGACAGCATTGCGGACTCAACCAGCTAACATATGTACCCACCTGGACCGTTTCTCCAACAGTCCTCGAGTTTCCACAAGTTCTGCGCGCAAGCTGGCTACCTTACTCTTACTCTCATCCAACTGATCCCAAACCAGCTCTATAGAGTTTAGGTTGGGGGGCTGTGGGGACCATCTCTTTCCTAGTTCACAAGGTAATAAGCTACTTGCATAACCTTCAAGGTGGGCTTTGGGTCATTATCTTGCTGAAAAACAAGTCATTTTCAGTAGGTGTGTCCAGAATTTTTGACTAGAATAGGAGCCAGCAACCCTAGAACAATTTGGGGGTTAGGGTCCTTGCTCAAGGGCCCAGTGGTGAAATCACTCTGCCAACCCTGCCAACCAGCAACCTTCTTTTCATGGGCAAACATCACAGAGCCACACAACACCCCTATGTTAACAGTAAGAAGTGAGTGACTGAGCTGTGTGTGTGTGTGTGGCTCAGCTGGTTAGGATGCCAGCGTTATCATCAGAAGATCACTGGTTCACATCACTGGTGATCACACCACTGGGCCGGCGAGTTTGCTCTAGGGACAGGCTGACCCTGATTTCTCAAAAAAAAAAAAAAAAAAAAACATTCTTCACTTTGGATAAAACTGTCTGCTAAATATTTACAACATTAAGTAAATAAAAGTGAAAGTCTCCCTCTTTATATGACAAGACATCCGCAGCTTGCGAAGGACAGTCAGTCCGTAACGAGTACAAAAAACTGGCCTTGCCGATCGGCTCTTCAAAGGTAAATAAAGATTAAGGTTATGACGGCGACAAGCAAAACGGACCTGGTACGTGGAAGGCGGGCTGCTCTGAGATGCCAGGCAGGGGGCGATAGTCGTGGGGCCGCCTGATTTTTAACGACTGACCCTGGAAAATGATGCCGTCGAAGGCCATTGCCTGCGTGGTCTCATCCACGGACCGAAACTAGGGCAGAACGAAGAACGTCGTTAATCAGGGAAGGCTGCGGTCTCCGCCTGGACACAGCAGCCATTAGGCAGGAAAGACTCTTACTTCAAGGAAGGCAAAGTTCTTGTCCTGGTTTATCTGAACAGCGAGGACGGGATTGGTGGGACCTTGACATAAGCCAGCCAATCGCATCTGGGTATTGAAGAAATCCGCCATGGCCTCCTAAAAAGACAGGCAGACACACTGAATGAAGACAGGCAGACGTCTGAAGACATCAAAACAGGCAAACGAGAAAAAAAATGACTGACAAGTCTAGTACATTTATCTATTTATTTTGCGGACACTTTCATCCAAAGCAACATACATTTCATTGAAGAAGCAGGACCAGACAGTTCCTAGAGCAAATAGTGCTTAAGGGCTGCGCTCGGGGGCCCAATGGTGAAATCACTCTGCTGCCCAAGGGATTTGAACCAACAACCTTCTTGTGACCGGCTCAGTGTCCTAACTCACTGAGCTACACATGACACCAGTATGCATGACAGAAGGCAACGCGGGACTTTGCCTGGACTCACCTCCGTCAGGCCGAAGGGGATGTTGCCGACATAAAGCCGCCTGGCCTGCCGGGTCATCTGGCTGCCGACCATCGGCACCTGGGTGGGCGTCACTGCCACGCCGCTGGTGGTGGATGTTGCCAGTAAAGCTATCGTGGGGATCTGCCCTGCAGCTGTGGGGAGGAGAAAGGGCTTCAAGACCCCAACCAGGGACGGCCTGAATTTTGCCTCTGCTCTCTGTATGGGGAATTTGCCTGGAATAGGCTCCAGGGGAGCCTGACTAAGATAACTGGTTGGACGATGGATGGGTAATTAATATCGTTTCAATCTGACAGACAGCACTTTATTAAACTAGCAATAAAATATCACCTTTCTATCCCGGCAGGTCCTTCATATAGAAGCTTAAATAAATCCCTGAAGGTGCAGTTTTCAGTGAAGCATTTAAACGCAGGTGCTGCTCGAGGAATCAGCTTCATGCATCAGTTATAACAGCGTTACGGTAATGCACCGCTGCAAAAGTACAGACACGGAGCGGCCAATGCATCTTACGTAAATCGGTAATAACCAATTACCGCAATCGCAGGCATAGTCAGAGCGCAGATATGAATGACTGGAACTGCTAGTTTATCAAACACGGCGGCACTTAGTGCTCGTCTAGCCGAATCAGGTCGTTTCGAATGACATTTTAGTGATTTAGTGATAAGGAGCTGATATGACAAGATTGCCATTTGATAGGTACATAAATCAATCCTACTTTCGACTCCGTTGTAACGCATGTTGTATATTTCAGTTGCGTTAGTATGGCTTAAGTTTATTCAGTTTACTGGATTCTCTGCACTTTAATGAAGTTATATGTGTATTGTTATATAACTGTACATCATTGTTAGTTACTGCTATCCGCTGTAAAGGTAGATACAGGTGCAAGACTTTGCAATAACGACCTAAAAGCAGTTGTTATGATTCCAGGGAACGCGGCTGATTTTTAGAGTCTATACATCATGAAGAAACGGCGATCGTGTGAGAAAGACTTATTCTGTACGGATGACAGGGCCAGCATTTCGGACCCAAGGGAAAGGCTATTGTGCATCGGAAAGAGACAAAATCATATCATTATATAGAAAACTCGTCGTAGTATTTAAAAACCAAGTAACTAACACTGTTATTAAGTGCGGACTTTAAATCAAGTGGTCGCGGTCGTTTTTATTTGCATAAAACTTTAAACGTGATCTTGAAAATATAACGCTTGCAACAAACATCCATGCATAGTGTGTTACTGCGAATGAAAATACGCGGGTCGCAATTTATGATCCAAGTGTATAATGGTAAATAATTAAATAAATAAAACCGCAGGCTTTCACATCGAGTGCACCCCAATAACGTTTCATTGAAATGTCCATGTTATGTACGCCGGGCACTGATGGATGCAGGCCTAGCGATCTCTATAACAATGCCAAGCAAAGAATGTCACTGATTTACCAAAGCGGTCAGTTTTCGGGGATCCTGCGGCAGCTGGGAGAAGAAGAATCGGGCAGGTTTCAGAATCGGCGAGCGCTCGGATAAAAGGCACCGATTTCCCAGCCGCGCTTTTCTTTTCGGAACCAGCAGAAGTGCCCTCCGCACCATCCTCGGCGCTAGGACACGCCGGCCACTTTATTACCCTAAAACAGGGAGCATACACCGATCTTCAAAGCCAAACTTACCTTGCCGATTTTCGCTTAACTGCTTCTCAAACTCATCGAAATCGGACATTTTTCAGTCCGTACTAAAGACGTATTGCAAAATAAGCAGAGGTCCAACAGTAGGCCTTTGAATGGGCTACAGGCTGCATTGGGTTCTGCTGCTTTTTCTTCCGAGTCGCCTGCCCCTCCTCCCCCGAAGTCATCGGCTCTTCCTCGGTTGTATCACACACAGGTTCGGAAACATTCGATGCGCATTACCGTCCCCTCCTGCACTGGAGGGTTAAGGACAACGTGATTATATCGAACCAAAATTGAAATGTGCAAGTTGACTTTCCTAGTTATACGTCTTCATTTTTATTCTGGGTTTAACAACCATGAGTTTATGACGTATTTTACATGATTAGTTGGCGACTGGACCTTATTGTTTATATCTCTTATTAAGGATCCATCCATCCATACATCAATTATCAAAACCACACACTTACAATCCGAGTCTAGTTTCATATGCTGCGCTGCTGAGCGACCCGCAGAATATTATGCATGAGTACAAGTCACAAGCCCCGTTTCCACTAACACGGGGCCGGTTCTAGCTTGGTGCCTTTTGAGACCGAGGCAAAAAGATGCAGAAATGTGTTTTTCTTTGGAAAACAAAGAAATTTGCATGTGATCCCAAACTTTTGAGCGGTAATGTATATCTTGGGGGTGGCATGGTGGTGCAGTGGTTAGCACTGTTGCCTCACACCTCTGGGACCCAGGTTTGAGTCGCCGCCTGTGTCACATGTGTGTGGAGTTTGCATGTTCTCCCCATGTCGTCGTGGGGGGTACTCCGGTTTCCCCCCACAGTCCAAAAACATGCTGAGGCTAATTGGAGTTGCTAAATTGCCCATAGGTGTGCATGTGAGAGTGAATGGTGTGTGAGTGTGCCCTGCGATGGGCTGGCCCCCCATCCTGGGTTGTTCCCTGCCTCGTGCCCATTGCTTCCGGGATAGGCTCCGGACCCCCGTGACCCAGTAGAATAAGCGGTTTGGAAAATGGATGGATGGATGGATGTATATCTTATCATACCCCTGAGTATGAGAACCTGAGTACTTGTCTCTTTCTGTGTAAATAGACTCAATAAACAATACATTTTATTCATAACTGTCTATGTCTGTTTAATTACCACAGCGACATAAATAAATAAATAAATAAAATTGTAACCATAGTTTTAAGCTGTTTATTAAATACATCAATATCAAGAAAACGAAGAATAATGGATGAATGTGATTACAAGAAATGGAGAAATTTGTTCATGCTTTTTTGAAAACATGCCTCAAAATGATTAGCATTTCAATCTAACTTGAAATGTATCAGAAAAAAAATCATTAACGGAGATTTTGCAGCGCCGGGGAGGGTCTCTTCGCTTCGCAAAAAAAATCCTTCAATTTCATTGGCTGCCACTGTGTTATGGCTATACGCGACCGGCCCCGCTCGGCCATGCGGCAGTTTCCCGTTAAACCGTAAGGAGTAGGTTAAGTCCAGCCTTGGCCTCCAAGCTGACGTTTTTCTACATATGTGCTTGTGTATCATGGACAGTAAGAGGGGGCAGGCAAGGAGAGAATTTCTCTCTTTGGGGATCAATAGAGTGTTATTATTATAACGTCTAAAAAGTATGATGGTCTGTCGATGAATCAATAAGAAAATAAATGAAGTCGTTTTCGCGAACACGCTGGTAAAGCCAGGGGCCGGACCGACTGTAGGGGGCGTGGCCAGAGACTGCCTGCTGACCATAGCTGTCAAGTCTCCCGTTTTGGCCGGGAAACTACCGTATTTTACTTCTCTTTCCCGCCGTCCTCCCGTATTAGTATTTTCCCGTAAATCTCCCGTATAATAATATATATATATATTTAAAAATTCTTCTGCCTCTCCAAACTGAACTGTCAGTAGCCTCGCGAGAACTGCCACCTGCATAGCCTGGGTGGCAGTTATCGCGAGATTAGTGCCAACAGCGGGAACGAGAAAGGAGAGAGATGGATGGATGGATGGATGTGTAGAAGGAGAAGGCGTCCCTGCCAAGAAACAAAGAAGTCATGTAAATACATCGGAAAATGGGACGACGAATTTACTTTCCTAAAGAGGAGCAGGATGGGGCACAGTCACGCGTTCTGTAAGATTTGTAAATGCGATTTTAGTGTCTCCCACGGGGAAGGAACGATGTCAGTCGGCATGAAAAATCCAAGTCATTAGTGAATGACAGAGAGCCGCATGAGTGAACATGAAAAATTAGTAGAAAATGCGCAATGAAAATAAAATGTAAATGACAAATGGTTATTTTATATTTCTTGTACACCTGTCTTAAAATGTAAGGGATACTGGAGCCTGGTTGCGGTGGTGGGATGGCTCTCGGCGGGTGCCGGAAAATTTCCTTTATTTTCAAATCCAAACCTTGACAGGTATGCTGCTGACTGTTCCAAATCATGGGTGCATGTTACAAGTGCGGAACATATTTTAACTTAGTACTAACTTAGCATCATATTTGATCTGATTCGACTGAATATTCCAGGTTTCCATCTCTCATGCATCTGGTGTGAGGTGTTTTCAGACTCTCAGGCTGGCGCAAAGAAATCTTACGGCAAGTCTATTTTACACTAGTATAAACGTAAAATCAGCGACACCAAAGGCGTTAGAGTAGTTTGCAAAACCTACAGACTATTTAAAAGGTAACACAACTGTTGCGTTAGAGTAGTTTGCAAAACCTACAGACTATTTAAAAGGTAACACAACTGTTGCATACGTTTTATATGCGTGTTATCTGGGTGTGCAGACTTGTGGCGAATTGAACGTCTCACTCCGGTCAGCTGAGCAAAGTTGGTAACCTTGGTATTGTGTGTAGGAGATTCGGTATAACTATAATTTCGTTCTCCATTTGCATGCCCGAAGTGTCTTTAAGTGTTATGTAGTTTTGCCTGAAACGCAACAATAAAACAAAGCAATTAAAGCCAATCAGTTGCTCAAATGCTGCTGTGGTGATTGAAGAACTTTTGTCGGAAGTGGGATTCGAACCCACGGCTTACTTCGGAGAACAGAATATCCCTTGCGTCGGAAGGCCAGTTACGTCGTGCGTGGTGTCTGAGACCGCTCGGCCATGCGGCAGTTTCCCGTTAAACCGTAAGGAGTAGGTTAAGTCCAGCCTTGGCCTCCAAGCTGACGTTTTTCTACATATGTGCTTGTGTATCATGGACAGTAAGAGGGGGCAGGCAAGGAGAGAATTTCTCTCTTTGGGGATCAATAGAGTGTTATTATTATAACGTCTAAAAAGTATGATGGTCTGTCGATGAATCAATAAGAAAATAAATGAAGTCGTTTTCGCGAACACGCTGGTAAAGCCAGGGGCCGGACCGACTGTAGGGGGCGTGGCCAGAGACTGCCTGCTGACCATAGCTGTCAAGTCTCCCGTTTTGGCCGGGAAACTACCGTATTTTACTTCTCTTTCCCGCCGTCCTCCCGTATTAGTATTTTCCCGTAAATCTCCCGTATAATAATATATATATATATTTAAAAATTCTTCTGCCTCTCCAAACTGAACTGTCAGTAGCCTCGCGAGAACTGCCACCTGCATAGCCTGGGTGGCAGTTATCGCGAGATTAGTGCCAACAGCGGGAACGAGAAAGGAGAGAGATGGATGGATGGATGGATGTGTAGAAGGAGAAGGCGTCCCTGCCAAGAAACAAAGAAGTCATGTAAATACATCGGAAAATGGGACGACGAATTTACTTTCCTAAAGAGGAGCAGGATGGGGCACAGTCACGCGTTCTGTAAGATTTGTAAATGCGATTTTAGTGTCTCCCACGGGGAAGGAACGATGTCAGTCGGCATGAAAAATCCAAGTCATTAGTGAATGACAGAGAGCCGCATGAGTGAACATGAAAAATTAGTAGAAAATGCGCAATGAAAATAAAATGTAAATGACAAATGGTTATTTTATATTTCTTGTACACCTGTCTTAAAATGTAAGGGATACTGGAGCCTGGTTGCGGTGGTGGGATGGCTCTCGGCGGGTGCCGGAAAATTTCCTTTATTTTCAAATCCAAACCTTGACAGGTATGCTGCTGACTGTTCCAAATCATGGGTGCATGTTACAAGTGCGGAACATATTTTAACTTAGTACTAACTTAGCATCATATTTGATCTGATTCGACTGAATATTCCAGGTTTCCATCTCTCATGCATCTGGTGTGAGGTGTTTTCAGACTCTCAGGCTGGCGCAAAGAAATCTTACGGCAAGTCTATTTTACACTAGTATAAACGTAAAATCAGCGACACCAAAGGCGTTAGAGTAGTTTGCAAAACCTACAGACTATTTAAAAGGTAACACAACTGTTGCATACGTTTTATATGCGTGTTATCTGGGTGTGCAGACTTGTGGCGAATTGAACGTCTCACTCCGGTCAGCTGAGCAAAGTTGGTAACCTTGGTATTGTGTGTAGGAGATTCGGTATAACTATAATTTCGTTCTCCATTTGCATGCCCGAAGTGTCTTTAAGTGTTATGTAGTTTTGCCTGAAACGCAACAATAAAACAAAGCAATTAAAGCCAATCAGTTGCTCAAATGCTGCTGTGGTGATTGAAGAACTTTTGTCGGAAGTGGGATTCGAACCCACGGCTTACTTCGGAGAACAGAATATCCCTTGCGTCGGAAGGCCAGTTACGTCGTGCGTGGTGTCTGAGACCGCTCGGCCATGCGGCAGTTCCAGTTGAACCCTAAAGAGTAGGTTAAGTCCAGCCTTGGCTTCCAAGCTGACGTTTTTCTACATATGTGCTTGTGTATCATGGACAGTAAGAGGGGGCAGGCAAGGAGAGAATTTCTCTCTTTGGGGATCAATAGAGTGTTGTTATTGTAACGTCTAAAACGTATGATGGTCTGTCGATAAATCAATAACAATATGAATGAAGTCAATGTTTATCTAAAGAAATCAGAATTCAGGAAAAGCCAGGGGCCGGACCGAGTGTAGGGGGCGTGGCCAGAGACAGCCTGCTGACTGTTCCAAATCATGGGTGCATGTTACAAGTCCGGAACATATTTTAACTTAGTACTAACTTAGCATCATATTTGATCTGATTCGACTGAATATCCCAGGTTTCCATCTCTCATGCATCTGGTGTGACGTGTTTTCAGACTCTCAGGCTGGCGCAAAGAAATCTTACGGGAATTGAACGTCTCACTCCGGTCAGCTGAGCAAAGTTGGTAACCTTGGTATTGTGTGTAGGAGATTCGGTATAACTATAATTTCGTTCTCCATTTACATGCCGGAAGTGTCTTTAAAGGGGTACCACCCATCCAGTATAGTTATCACTGGGCTATCACAATGTCATCACAATACTAAAGACTGAAACAAAGCCGTGAGGTCAGACCCTCTGTATACAGCACACAGTCTCACCCTCACATCCTGTATGACCACATTTCTGCTGTTCACATGGCATTTCTCCAGCTTCCATTGCCCTGCAATGGACTGACCCATGAAGGTCTACCTCACTTTACACTTTGCCCATGTCTTGTGTGTATACCCTGTCCGATCCTAACGTGTATTTAGTGTGTGTAAATCTCTCACTGCATCTGCATTTCGCAGTTCAGCTTCTGACAACATTGTGTTTCCCATCTGTGTATTTGGGTTCGGTGCTTGTTGGGTGCCTGTCGTGGTCCTTCTATTTACAATTGTACGCGGGGCATGCTGGGATATGCGCCCCGCCGGTGTTACACTAGTATAAAAAAAGGAATCTGGTCGAGTTTGTTCATTGACCAAATTTTGTTTTTGTGAACCAAATTGTTTGTAGGCCAAAGCATTTGTGAACTGCAAGCACTACTGTACTAATGATAAATTGGTATGAAAAAATGGAGACAATTTCTGAGACACCAGAGCGATCCGTGTACTGTAATATTTATCTCATCAATAACACAGTAAAAATACACATTAGCGCCAATTCATCTTCTTTATTCATCATGAATATTTTAATTCATTAATGCAGGAGTCTGTGATAAATCGCTATCAGCATTTGGTTTATAATGGCCAATTAATGATAACTAAAAAGAAACAGAGAGACTGAAGACAGAACTTTCAACCATGATATGAGTACTGTTGCTGCATAATTTGTCCACCAGGGGTCACAGCGCAACCCCCATCTCGGCAAGATGGATGACTTGAAATACGTTTCTATATCAAGTTGAATTATTTTTATTTCTATAGCACATTTAAAAACAATCTATGTTGTGCCAAAGTGCTGTAGGTCAAAATAATATAAATATATAGTAAAAGTAGAGACATTGGCCAATGTTACACAAAAAATAATCAGAATCAGACTGTGGTTTATTGCCAAGTAGGTTGACCCTACAAGGAATTATTTTTGGTATAATGGTGCTCCATGGAAAAACAAGACTAAGCAACAACCAAGTTCAAAAAACAGTGCAAAAGTTATACAATAATCTAGTAATAAATATAAAATCACTATAAATGTTAAATACATGATGTGCAAAGCAGAATAGTCAGATTAAATAGATAAATAAAATGTGTTCCTGTGTGTGCAGGGTCAGTACAGAGATGCATCTAATAAGAAGCGGTGTAAGGCTGAATTAGCTCCGAGACGGACTGGGGACCTATGCCATGTATCGCCTTAGAAAGAAATAAGAAATCTTTAAACTGTATTCTCAGAAATTCTCAAAACTTAACAGGTAGCCAATGCAATGCAGCCAACACAGGGGAAATTTGGTGTCTATTTTTTGTTGAGAGCCTGGTAGCACCGTTTTGAACAAGGTGTAGTCAGAATAAAGATGCTTCTGGTAAACCTGGGTACAGAGAACGGCAGTAACCCAATCAGGATAAAAGCAGGAGTAACTCTCCAGGTCTTTGGCTGAAAGGTGTGGTTTAAGCCAGGCTATTGAACTCAGCTGACAGAAACACCCCTTCACAACAGCATTTATTTGTTTATCAAACTCAGTGATGAATCAAAGATGACACCAAGATTTTTAGTATGTGACTGGAAGTTTTCTGAATGAGGCCCTAATTGTTCTCTGAGATCATGAACAGTGACCAAAACTCATTACCTCTGTCTTGTTTTCATTAATCTGGACGAAAGTCATTGCTGTCCTGTTCTTAATATCCTCCAGACAGTTAGAAAGGGCCACCAGAGAGCAGCAGTCACCAGGTTTTAATGGCAGATAGAGCTGCGTATCACCAGCATAGCAATGATATTTTACATAATAACGTTCACAAATAGAGCCCAAAGGAAGCATGTATAGAGGGAATATGAGAGGGCCTGTATCACAGGACTGGATATGTTTACAAGTAAGGCCATAGTACTGAAGGGGTGTGGCCATCCCACACAGTGACAAGCCCATTCATTCACCTCATCTAGGCCTTTTACTAGGGATTTAAGGTCCTGATTTTCCTCTCAGACCCTAGAAAACACTGCCAGGCTCAGATTCCCGATCCCACATCCTGCTGAAGCCTTTCCCAAGATCAGACACTAGTTTTGTTTTCCTTGTTCTTATAGTAAAATGATGGTCTTTGACTTTTATACATCATCACTGTTCTGTTAATTACACATGACCTAATCTAAGTATTACACAAACCAAGCATAATTACTTAGAGATGTCATAAGATGGAAAATCCTTATTCAGTTAATTATTTTCCCCACAGGTGCTGACAGTGTGTCTACAGTGAAATGGGCCTGTGTACAGAGAAGATGATCTGTAACAATCCCATGTTCCTATGGTGACAGATATAAAACTCATGTGAAATACTGGTGCAGAGGGTATAATGTGAGGTCATGTACTCCCATAGTACACACTGACTCTCCACAGGAGGGTAAAGTGTGAGTCAAAGATGATCCTGACCAGCGAGTCTTCACTGTGACCATCAACAATCTGACAGCTGAGGACTCCGATCGGTACTGGTGTGGTGTGAAGATCAGTGGAGCCTCTCTGATCAGGTTAATCTGTCAGTCACTGATGGTAAGATGTCTGTACTGCAGACTGTAGCCAATGAGATGCACAGTATGTAACATGTCACTGAGTCAAAAAGGAAGGACCTTAACACAAACACTGATGGAAAAATGTTTTAATATTTTAAAAATCTGCATTTTAATTTAATTCAATATGATAAACGAGACTTGGAAGAAGTAACAGTGTCAGCTAAATCGGGCGACTTCATGAGGTTAAATATGATAAGCAATATGTTAAAAAATGTCAGTTTATTGGCCAAACATTTACATACAGTATGTATGTTGTAATGGGCTGACATTCATAAAACATTTCATTGCTGTGCAAGTCTTTGAGTGTTTTACCTGTGTGTTGAAGTCCTCCAGGGCTGTCAGTGGACAAACAGGAGGTGACGGGTGTGGATGGAGACAGTGTTACTATGGAAACAACAAAAGACAAAGGATGTGGTGTAAGATTGGGGGCTCCTGTGCATCAGAGAGATCAGTGAGTTTGCATGGGAGGCCTGTCCTGATCAGGGATGACACAGAAAATAAAACCTTCATTGTGACAATGAGTGGGCTGGAGAGGAAGGACACTGGCTGGCATTGGTGTGCTGCTGGAAACCTGCAGATTCCAGTTCATATAACTGTCAAACGTAAGTAATTGATTTAAATCTGCCTGTGAATCCTTTGTGCTTGAATATAAATAGATAAATACTAATTTTATTTTATTTTTGAAACCCAGCAGTTTCACTCACAAAGGGGTTTGTGCTTCTTTGTGAGGATATTTATCAGCTGTTGTGAAACAATTATTTATTGGGATTATTGTTTCAATGATAGTGGCACGGTGGTCCAGTAGGTGGCGCTGTTGCTTCACACCTCCATGTTCAGGGGTTTGAATCTGGCTTCTGCTCTTTCTGTGTGGAGTTTGCATGTTCTCTACATGCTGTGTGGGTTTCCTCCAACAATCCAAAAACACACAGTCAGCCTAATTGGTGTCTCTAATATAGAATGTGTGTCTTCTAGTTTATGATCAGTCTAATTGTGTGAAGACTGACTAACATGTCTGTAGGTGGTTTTTCATTGCAGCGTAGGCCAGTGTTACAGTTGTACTCTGTAATATCTGTTCCAGTGCTGCATCCATCCATTGTCTGAAACTGCTTGTCTAATTCAGGGTCCCTATGGGCGCAAGGCAGGGTACGTTCCATGACAGGGTGCCAACCCATTGCAGGACACACTCACACTCCATTCTCTCGCACAAGCACACCTACCGGCAATTTGACAACTCCAATTAGCCTCAGCATGTTTTTGGACTGTGGGGGGAAATCAGAGTACCTGGAGGAAACCCCACAATGACACGGGGAGAACATGCAAACTCCACACACACAGAACTCTGGTAGAGACTTGAGCACACGTGCCAGAGGTGTGAGGTGACATTGCAAACCACTGCACCACCGTGCCACCCTGCTACAATAAATACATTATAATATGTTAATAAAATCATTTATCTCACCTGTTCACTATCAGTGCCGTGGGATGTGAATACTTTGGTCATGACACTAATTCATTGTTCTCCATCTAATCATTTTCTCTGTAGAATACCTTTCATAATTTATATTTCAGTTTCAAGAGTGACCTTTTCTTAGTCTTTATTGACTAACAGAGCACTGCTTTTTATTAACGATCCTTTCTCCTGTTTCCACTGCTCTCCTTTTCTCTGCACATGATGAAGAAGGAGGGGATAATGAAAAACTGAGGTAAGCATTCAGCAGCATTTACAGTAGTGTGGGGATCCAGCTAGCAGCATTTACCTGATCACACAGTAATGGGAAACTGTCATTTTAATTTTAAGAGAAAAAGATATTATTTTTTATTTTATTTTATTAATAATAAACTTGAGATCCCATCCCATCCAGGGTGAGCCCTTGCCTTGTGCCCTATGCTGCTGGGGAACGACTGCAGGCCTGTTTTTACAAAATAGTGTAACATGTTGTGTGATAATCTCTAGCTATTTTCATGCTTTTTGTTAATGTCTCCTGTTCCTCACATGTAACCTGTGTAATACAGTAGTACAGATGGCTGTACCGTGTTGCTATAAAGCACGTAAGACTTTACTGTTCAAATCCACCCTCTTATTCAGCTCTTTGGTCCAGCTGGCTCTGCATGTAGGACTGGGCTTATCGGTGCTGCTGTTGATCATCAAGATGGTTTTACTTCAGTCAGAATAGATTCACTCTTCTGTTCTTCAGGTTTAATTGTGATACGTGTGACTGACAGACACACTGATGTCTGACAGGTGGGAGCAGGTTCTGGATGCTGTACTGAAAGCTGGGACTGGTGTGTTTTATCTGATTTGCACCATCATCACCATTCAGCTGCACTGGACCTCCTGTAGAAAGCGGGAACCAATCAGAGAGAAGCAGAGGGTCTCCCTGTGTTAGAGGAAGCTGGCAGAGGAGATGACCTTCGTGGAGCAGAATGAGTCAGACAAGCTGGAAATAAATGGTTATATATATATTTTATATATATATATATATATATATATATATATATATATTCCCTCCACCACCCCCCCTCTGCGGAGGACTACTTTATTTCTATTTATTTTTATTTATTTCCTCAAGAGAGGGAGAAGGAGAGAGGGGGGGACAGAAGGACGAAAACGGAGAGGAAGGTAAATAGAGAGGGAGGGAGGGAAAAGAGAAAAACAATTAAGAAGAAAGAAAACCACAGATAATCTGCTTCAATACCTGCTGAGAGAAAACAACAACCAACATCTGTACGAATCACAATGAGCATGTTAAGGAGCAACAGCCGATAAAGACAGTGTGTGTTTGTGACAACCTGTTTGTACACCTGCGTGTATCTGTGAGAACCTGTTTGTACACCTGCGTGTATCTGTGAGAACCTGTTTGTACACCTGCTTGTATCTGTGAGAACCTGTTTGTACTCCTGTTTGTGTCTGTGAGAACCTGTTTGTACCCCTGTGTGCACACCTGTATCTGTGAGCGCGCCGGTGTTCAAAAGGTTTCTCCATGTAAATGTCTAGTAGTGTGTGTGGGGAGCCACAGCCCCATCCCTCAGGACATGAAGCAGACACGGAGGAGGCCCGGACCCCAGACATCCAGAGGCCCCCCAGGGCATGGGAGCCCCCGGAGGACCACCGCAGGGAGAATAGCATCCCTCACCCAGAAAAGGGCAGAGGAGAGCTCCGGAGGGAGGCCATCCGGCAGCCACAGTGCAGGAGCCCCAGGGGGCCGTGGCGCTGAGCCCGCAAGCTCCGCCGGCGGCCGGCCCCACCAGAACAGACCAGGCCCTGGGCCCAGAGATCCAAGGGCCCCCCCACCCCCCAGCAAGGGCCGACAGAGCCAGGAGGGCCAGACCCCGCCAGGCAACCGCCGAGGGTGAGCCAGCACCCACCCAAGCACCCAGCCCTGGACATCGAGAACCACCAACGCACCAGCGGCCGGGGGCCCCATCCACCGGCAGGGAGTGTGGCGGCGGGGCCACAGCTCTTCCTCTCAGCCCCCAGCCCCAAATGGCGAACAGGGAACGGGGGTGTGAAAAGACCCCATGCCCCCCTTCGCCCGCTCAGATGTGTTGTTGGTGCGTGTTGTTCTAAAGTGCTTTTAAAACAGGTGAAGGGCATAGCGATAACCATCCCCTGCCGACCAACAGCTGGTGTTAGCTCAGCCCCTCCCCAGAACCCTCAATGTCTATGTGTGATTAAAATTGAGATGTGGGCCCTGGCACCAGAGGTAAGGCTGAATGAACAGACCGCCCTCTGGATGCCATTCTGTGTGCCCACCCCCAAGGCCCTAAATGTATGTGTTGTGAGAGAGTAAGTAATGAGAGTGTCTACGTTGTAGTGTATGAATGAGGTACATGTGGTCGCGAGGGGACAGAGGAGGGATACTTCCCCTGTATCCCAGCAACGCACCTGCACCTCAAAGCCCTACGTGTGTGGTGGTGTGATGGAGCGGGAGAAGGGAGGCACTTCGGGATGGGGAGGAAAGGAATGGCGGGGGGCCAAATTCCCCCCCCTCTGGAGCCAGCTCCCCCGCTGACCCCCATAGGCACCCCCCCCCCCCCCCCCGAAATCCATCCAAGGTGGGGGGCCCAGGCCCATCCAGACCGGGGCCAAAGGCAGTGGCATCAGCGGGCCCCACAGAGCCCAAGACACCCCACCACAGAGGAAAAACTACCCCCGCCCCAGCATTCAGTCAACTCTCAGACTGCATAAGACAAAAGACATCCAGGTTGAGTCCCTCCTCCTCCTCTATTGGATCCCCCCCCCCCCCCCCCGCAGAGTGGATACCCCAAAAGCAGGGACCCCCTGCGGACAGATGGTAAGAACCTCCCCAACCGGCCGAGGTACACGGTTATGTTAACTGCAGTGAGGCCTCTTTCACTTGACCCTGCTAAGTCTGTACAGTCATAGCAAGAGAGTCAGTTAAACACAGAGAGGTTGATCTGCAGTGTTGGATTATCTGTTGGGAACCTGTACAACCACGTATTGGCCACTTATTCACAAGCGCTTTGCTGCCACTTGCTGGTTAATGTTTAATAATAGTTAACTAGTGAAGGTTAGACTGGATTTTATTAAATTGTCTATTAATTCTGAAAAAATGCGGTACTATGCAAAAGTCTTGGGCCATCAAAGAAAATGTTTAATGCTATTTATCTGGGTTTTGTATATTTGCTCAGAACAAAAACACAATTATCATTAAAATATATGCAAATTAAAAGTAACACAATAAAAACTAACAAGAATTTCTCCTTTTCTCCAAAAAGTTGCTGATGCCTTGTTGGATCACTAGATGAACCACGCTTTGGTTACAAAATCTCTCCTCAGGGGCACCTCAGCCATTCCATGTATTTGTTAAATTTCACCACCAGCTCGCTTAATTAATTTAATTATTAAACAAATGTTAATGATGTATTGATTAGCCATAGGAGTTGTGTTAATGGTCAAGTCAAAAATATATGGGTGTATTAGATGGTTGGTGCAAATGCTGTACTGACTTAGAAGAGATTTTGAAATGACTGGGCTGCCACTCTTTGATGGACAAAATATTATAATTCTAGACCAAGATGAACATCATTTTATTTGACGGCCCAAGACTTTTGCATAGTTTTGTATATGTCTTTTATACTGGTCATTATTTGTTTTAATACATGATTAATAAATTGATACTTTACAAAACATTTAGTATTTTTATGAAATTGGTTATTATTAAAAACAAATTCCACAAACTTAAACGGTTTGGGGTTATTAGGTCACGCCTCCTTGTCAGGGCCCACCAATCAGGGACTCTTTTAGAGGGTGATGTACGCATTAAATCAGGACCGCCCACTTATCGCTCCAATCACACCACCATCCAATCCAATCACAAATCACACCAGTTTGTCTCAGCTGACAGCAGCCTCACATATCAACTAAGGAGGAAGACGGCATATCAAAAGTAAAAAGAAAGACAACATCAAATGAAAACATCCCTGTGTTTTCTGCTTTCAATCCCATTAAATGACAGTAAATCTAGTTGCTGTCCATGGTTCTGAAAACCTGGATCAGTAAATTTCAAATGAAACTTCTTTACCTGATTTAATTGTAACATATTTTGTTGGCAATGATGCTTTGTTGAGTCTAGAAAGGCGCAAAGTGGGTTACAGATAATTTAAATGAAGTAGTTTTACTTAAAAACCAGAAAGCTTTGAATAATCAGTTCAGCTTTGGACTATAGTGCTTCACAAAAGTAAAATCCATCCAGTTAAATCTCTTTACCTCCAAGTCAAGAAGGAATCAAATGCAGAAGCACATTGTGGGAGATACAAGGTGCAAACACATTAAAAGCACTTTTTTGTGTGAACATTATAAAACAGATTGATACATATTAAGCAGTTTGCAACTTTACATCCAGAGCTACATCAGTCAGAAAAAGATGACCAGCCCAACCAGCAGCTCCATCTCTGATTGTACAGAATCCCTTGTCTGAAGTCATGACTAAACTAATTTCCATCTCTGCCTTCAGCTTCATCAGATAGATTAAATTAGGAACTAAACTAAACTAGGAGGGAAATACAGTCAAACTATGTAAGTAGCTGAATTTTGTTTATCCACTAGAGGGCAGCCACACATAGATTCCCTTATAAATGGTTCTGATGCTTCAGGGAAGCACTGTAGAGAGACCCAGGTATGCCAGTGAGGAGCAGATAAAGAGCAGACGGATCCACCAACTAGCTGTAATATATAGTATTTTCATTGAATTTAAACAAATGAATATAACAGTGTCAGAGTGTCAGATCCATGTGACTTTTTATGATTGATGAGCTTTGAAAGCCTGAAAATGACTGAGGACGCCCACGGACCCCATTATGTGTGAAACACCATTGTGGTGCTGAGAGAAAGACAAACAGCACTCAGTCTGACAGGACTGCTGATAAGACCCAGATGAAGTGAATCACCTGACTTTGCCCCCCTTCCCCTCTGGACACCCCCGCCCCTGTCATACAGACACCTTCCTAATGGACTTCTTGATTTGTACTGATCCACAGATATTAAAAGGACCTACTGCAGTGACATTTTAAAACTGTATAAAACATAATAAAGACTGAAACAAAGGCCTGAGGTCAGACCCTCTGTATGCGGCACACAGTGTTTCTGCAGAGTCTCACACTCACATCCTGTATGACGACATTTCTGCTGTTCAGAATAAGTCTGATTTCACTGCTCTTTGCTCATTTGCAATATGAGGAAGTAACAGTTTAGAAAAGAACTAGACTTATTTGATTAATTTGTTTGTAGTTTAAACTGTGAGCATGAATGATTCACTGTGAAGGCCAGCTATCAATAATTTTGCTATGAAATCATGTTTCTACCCCTCCTGGAGCCGACACCTTATCGTGGTGGAGGGGTTTGCGTGTTACAATGATCCCAGGAGCTATGTTGTCTGGGGCTTTATGCCCCTGGTAGGGTCACCCAAGGCAAACAGGTCCTGGGTGAGGAACCAGACGAAGCACGGCTCAAAAACCCCTTATGATGAGAAAAATATTGGAACCACGTTTTCCCTTGCCCGGACGCGGGTCACCGGGGCCCCCCCCTGGAGCCAGGCCTGGGGGTGGGGCTCGATGGCGAGCGCCTGGCGGCCAGGCCTACATCCATGGGGCCTGGTTGGGCGCAGCCCGAACAAGGCACGTGGGTCCCCCCTCCAATGGGCTCACCACCCATGGGAGGGGCCATAGGGGTCGGGTGCGAAGTGATCTGGGCGGCGGCCAAAGGCGGGGACCTTGGCGGTCCGATCCTCGGCTGCAGAAGCTAGCTCTAGGGACATGGAATGTCACCTCTCTGATGGGGAAAGAGCCCGAGCGGGTGCGCGAGGTTGTGAAGTTCCGGCTAGATATAGTCGGACTCACCTCGACGCACGGCTTGGGCTCTGGAACCAGTCTCCTTGAGGGGGGTTGGACCCTTTTCCACTCTGGAGTTGCCCGCGGGGAGAGGCGCCGAGCGGGCGTGGGCATACTTATTGCCCCCAGGCTGGGCGCCTGTACATTGGGGTTTACCGCAGTGGACGAGAGGGTAGCCTCCCTCCGCCTTCGGGTGGGGAGACGGGTCCTGACTGTTGTTTGCGCTTATGCGCCAAACAGCAGTTCGGAATACCCACCCTTTTTGGAGTCCTTGGAAGGGGTGTTGGAGAGCGCTCCTCCTGGGGACTCCCTTGTTCTGCTGGGGGACTTCAATGCTCACGTGGGCAGCGACAGTGAGACCTGGAGGGGCGTGATTGGGAGGAACGGCCCCCCCGATCTGAACCCGAGCGGTGTTTTGTTATTGGACTTCTGTGCTCGTCACGGACTGTCCATAATGAACACCATGTTCAAGCATAAGGGTGTCCATATGTGTACTTGGCACCAGGACACCCTAGGCCGCAGTTCGATGATCGACTTTGTAGTCGTGTCGTCGGACTTGCGGCCGCATGTTTTGGACACTCGGGTGAAGAGAGGAGCGGAGCTGTCAACCGATCACTACCTGGTGGTGGGTTGGCTCCGCTGGTGGGGGAGGAAGCCGGCCAGGCCTGGCAGGCCCAAGCGTATAGTGAGGGTCTGCTGGGAACGTCTGGCGGAATCCCCTGTCAGGGAAAGTTTCAACTCCTACCTCCAGCAGAACTTCTCCCATATCCCGGGGGAGGCGGGGGACATTGAGTCCGAATGGGCCATGTTCCGTGCCTCCATTGTGGAGGCGGCTGACCGGAGCTGCGGCCGCAAGGTGGTCGGTGCCTGTCGCGGCGGTAATCCCCGAACCCGCTGGTGGACACCGGTGGTAAGGGATGCCGTCAAGCTGAAGAAGGAGTCTTATCGGGCCTTTCTGGCCTGTGGGACTCCAGACGCAGCTGACGGCTACCGGCAGGCCAAGCGGAATGCGGCTTTGGCGGTCGCTGAGGCAAAAACTCGGGTGTGGGAGGAGTTTGGTGAGGCCATGGAGAACGACTTCCGGACGGCTTCGAGGAGATTCTGGTCCACCATCCGGCGGCTCCGGGCGGGAAAGCGGTGCAGCATCAACACTATTTATGGTGGGGATGGTGCGCTGCTGACCTCAGCTCGGGACGTTTTGGGTCGGTGGAGGGAGTACTTCGAAGACCTCCTCAATCCCACCGACACGCCTTCCAATATGGAAGCAGAGTGTGGGGACTTGGGGGTGGACTCGCCTATCTCGGGGGTGGAGGTCGCTGAGGTGGTCAAAAAGCTCCTCGGCGGCCGGGCCCCGGGAGTGGACGAGATTCGCCCAGAGTTCCTCAAGGCTCTGGATGCTGCGGGGCTGTCCTGGTTGACACGCATCTGCAGCATCGCGTGGACATCGGGGGCAGTACCTCTGGACTGGCAGACCGGGGTGGTGGTCCCCCTCTTTAAGAAGGGGGACCGGAGGGTGTGCTCCAACTACAGGGGGATCACACTCCTCAGCCTCCCTGGTAAGGTCTATTCGGGGGTCCTGGAAAGGAGGGTCCGCCGGATTGTCGAACCTCGGATTCAGGAGGAGCAGTGTGGTTTTCGCCCTGGCCGTGGAACAGTGGACCAGCTCTATACTCTCAGCAGGGTTCTGGAGGGTTCATGGGAGTTTGCCCGACCAGTCTACATGTGTTTTGTGGACTTGGAAAAGGCATTCGACCGTGTCCCTCGTGGGGTCCTGTGGGGAGTGCTCCGGGAGTATGGGGTACCGGGCTCCCTTTTAAGGGCGGTTCGGTCCCTGTATGACCGGTGCCAGAGTTTGGTCCGCATGGGCGGCAATAAGTCGGACTCGTTTCTGGTGAGGGTTGGACTCCGTCAGGGCTGCCCTTTGTCACCGATTCTGTTCATAGTTTTTATGGACAGAATTTCTAGGCGCAGCCAGGGCGTTGAGGGCGTCCGGTTCGGTGACCTCAGGATTAGGTCTCTGCTTTTTGCGGATGATGTGGTTCTGTTGGCCTCATCGAGCCGTGACCTTCAGCTCTCGCTGGAGCAGTTCGCAGCCGAGTGCGAAGCGGCTGGGATGAGAATCAGCACCTCCAAATCCGAGACCATGGTTCTCAGCCGGAAAAGGGTAGAGTGCTCTCTCCGGGTTGGGGATGGGGTCCTCCCCCAAGTGGAGGAATTTAAGTATCTCGGGATCTTGTTCACGAGTGGGGGAACGATGGAGCGGGAGATCGACAGGCGGATCGGTGCGGCGTCGGCAGTCATGCGGGCGCTGCATCGGTCTGTCATGGTGAAGAGAGAGCTGAGCCAAAAGGCGAAGCTCTCGATTTACCAGTCGATCTACGTTCCTACCCTCACCTATGGTCATGAGCTTTGGGTAGTGACCGAAAGAACGAGATCGCGGGTACAAGCGGCCGAAATGAGTTTCCTCCGCAGGGTGGCTGGGCTCTCCCTTAGAGATAGGGTGAGGAGCTCAGTCATTCGGGAGGGACTCAGAGTAGAGCCGCTGCTCCTCCGCATCGAGAGGAGTCAGATGAGGTGGCTCGGGCATCTGATCAGGATGCCTCCGGGACGCCTCCCTGGGGAGGTATTCCGGGCATGTCCCACTGGGAGGAGACCCCGGGGAAGACCCAGGACACGCTGGAGAGACTATGTCTCTCGGCTGGCCTGGGAACGCCTCGGGGTCCCCCCAGAGGAGCTAGACGAAGTGGCCGGGGAGAGGGAAGTCTGGGTCTCCCTGCTGAGGCTGCTGCCCCCGCGACCCGACCCCGGATTAAGCGGGAGATGATGGATGGATGGATGGATCATGTTTCTAAAATAAGATTCTAGATGTAATCAAAATATTTATTCCTGGTAAGAGCAGGACAAAAGCAGCATCAAACTGTTTTCCTTATTACAGACAAGAAATAGAGAGAAAATGTATCAGTGCACAAACAGTTTATTTTTATCAAAGATAGATGGATGATTTTTAAACATTTAAAACCCAGAAAAAGGGAGGCAGTGAAGTTATGGAGAGTCAGGAAGTGAGTGTCAGTCTCCACAGATCTGAGGTCAGCGATACACACTTCAGGCTCCTCTGATGCTCCTCTTCATCCTCTTCTTCACTGATGGGCCTCCAGGTGAGGATCACTTACTCTGGGACAGGCTCTCACTCTCTCTCACTCCACCATTCAGCGTAGTTAAGATGAAGATACATTTTGCACAATATACTTACTACATCTATATTTTTATATTCATATTGTTCCCTGAAGTTTTATCACTTCCCAATAATAGTCTGTGGCGGTAGCATGTTGACTGACTGATTTTAGAATTGATTGCAGTCTTCCTTGTGTCCACTATGTGGCAGCAGTATACAGGAAATATCTTATTCTGTCACAGCTGCTGGTGTGTGTATAAATTCACATACTCTGATAGTAAGTAACTCTGCCTCCAACTGTTTGTCAGGGATCTGGGCAGGAATGAATTACATGTCAAATGTACATACAACAGAGATGGGCTCCTGGGAGAACTTTGCCAGAAGTTGAAACACGACTTTAAGAATGACACTGATCCAGAAGTGGATAGTTTAGGTCCAGAGAGTAAAAATCCAGTCCTGTATTTTGTTTCAAACAACTAGTTGTGTAAAGTGCCACAGACTCAGAGTACTCAGCTGGTTGGTTGAAACTAAATCTTGGTCTGGATTTTTACTTTCTGGACCTGAACTATCCACTGCTGCACTGACCCCCACCTTCTTCTTTTTTTTCGCCTTTGTCTTGTCCGGCAGCTTTAGCAGAATCGAGGTCTGAATGCACTGCTCTGCCAAACATGTTTGCTTTACCATGAGGGGCTCTATAAACTCTGTATAGACTCCTCATGTTAATCGATTTCTTTATTTTATTTTATTTGATTTTATTTATTTATTTTATTTTGAACACATACAAAATTTTGCAGTGGGTGAGCTGGCCGAAGAGGAGGGACAGATTAGGAGGGAAAAAAGAAGGAAAAAGAAAAAAGGAATAAGTGAGAAACATGTCAAGAGTGGATAAATTCAGAAATGTGAAATTATCCAGAAATGGATGAATTCAGGAACAAACAAAATTAAAAAGTGAAGAAAGTAACACAACTATACAAGCATATAAAATCTTAGTGTGTGCTTGGATGGATGCATGCAAGTATAAGTGCATGTGTGCTCAATTGTGTAGGTGAGATGCAGGCTAGGGTGCGTGTGTTGTGTGCGTGTGTTGTGTGCATGTGTTGTGTGCGTGTGTTGTGTGCGTGTGTTGTGTGCGTGTGTTTTCAACATGAAATGGACTAAATAGCAAGGGTGGGACGCCGCAACCACACCCCACAAGAGCCAGAGGTCGGCGGAGACAGGCCCGGGAGGACCAGGACGTACGCAGCACCCAAAGAGCACGGAAGAGCCGGGCCCCACGTCCCAATAACAGCCATGCCTCCACTCCAGCCGGGGGAGGAGGGAGGTCCCAGACGCAGCCCCCGCAGCCAAAAGGGCATGAGCCCCAAAGAACCAGAGGTGGGTTCCCAAATGCGAGGGCGCGGCCACTCCCGTATGAGCTAAGGCCAGGGCCCCTAGGACCCCAGGCGGCCGGGGGCCGACCAGCTCCCAGTAGAGAGCCTCACCCACGCTGGAGAGGCCCGAGCCCCCCCCGGGCCACCAGCCAGTGGAAAGGGGCCAGCAACCATGCCCAGGAGACCAACCGCACCCAGGACGGAGCAGCAAGCACGGACCCAGGCCGCCACCATCCACACAGACACCCCGCAAACACACCTCGCAGCCATGCACATACACCATACACACATCCCCACAACATACACAGACACCCACACACAGAGACAAAAAGACATAGGCCCATTTACTCCGAACTGCCCTCCGACGTGCGGGAGAATGCAACCAGCCGCGACCCCAGGGCGCCACCAGCCGAGCGACCACCCAAGCGCCCCCCCCACACCCCTGGCAGGAAGCAGGGGAGTAGGAAGACCCTCCCACTCTCCTCCCCCATGCACCTGTGTGAAAGGTAGAGTGTTGGAGGCGTGTGGTGATGTATGAGACTGTATGTAGTGTAAGGGTGAGTATGACAGTTGAGAAACTAAGATGAATTTAAAATTGACGGGGGAAGCGTTGAGGAGCGCTGCTTGTGAACAGCTCTCCTCCACATCTCCTCCCCATCAAGACCCTCAATGTATATGATGTGAGTAAAATTTGGGGGCGGCAGCAGCACAGAGGCGAGTGATACCACCAGCCTCTGAGTAGTGCCCCCGCCCCCCAAGGCCCCGTGTGTATACTGGTATGTGATGACTAAAGTGCAATTAAAACGGGGAGGCAGAAGGCCGCGCAACAGAGTGAGTAAGGCCACGTAAATGGCCCTCCCCACCGTAGTATGCACGGCATACGCCCCCCCCCCCCCCCAGAGGTCGTACATGTGTGCGTGGCATGTTGTGAATGAGGGGGGAGAGGGGCTAGGATTCATAAGGCCAGGGGGCAGATTATTCACCCCCTGGAAAAAGAAAGCCAGCTAACCAGCTGCCTTAGTAGGCACCCCAGCCCCCCCCGCCGAGCGGGAAGGAGCGGACCTGGGGCCTCCAGGGCACTGCCAGCACCAAAACCCACCCCACCCCTCCCCCACCCTCGGCGGCACCCCGGTGGAAACACAGGCCACCCCGGCGCAGGGAGGCACCCACCGAAGAGATGGCCAGGCCCCAGGCGCCACAGCCTCGAACCCCGTACCGAGGCCTGCACCAAAGAGGTGTTACGATCTTCAGTCTAGGGTTGAGGACCGCCAGAAAGGTAAAGGGAAAGGAGAGGGGAAAACGAGACAACCAGGGTATGGGAAAAGGGAACACGGGACACAAAGGGATCTTTTTTTGTATTTTTTTTATGTTTATTCACAAAGACTTTCACACACAATAGGGCAACAGACTTCGGGAGTGACACCGCCAAAACAATAAACAAAACCCCACTAACGAACACGTCCCAAACTAAGCTAATTCTAAATGAAAAGAAAATGACACAGACTAATCCTAACTCCCTAACCAAAACACAGAATAAGCAACACGTACGCAAAACAAAACAGCCGTCACTCCCTACGCACTTAACAGAAACGGACATACAGAACACCAAAGCCGAAACACAGTATCCGAGGGGCGAAGCAAGAGAGGAGTCAGGAGGAAGGCAATAGATCACAAACCAGAAAGCAGTCAAAACCAAAGGCAAAGGTACAGAGGGATAAGGCAAGAGACGAAAACCGGAAAACCAAAAACTGTCATACACGATCAATCAAAAGAACACAAGCAAATCAATAGCGCAACAACCAACTGTGAGCAGAGCTGCCGCTACTCTCCCGCGCCGGCCTTTTCAATTCACAAACGCGGAAGTAGCGTCGAGGCTCGGGGCATGGCCAGGTCCGGGAGGCGGAGACGAAGGCAGCCGGACAACAATCAGGACAATCCCCCCCAAACCTTACGGCACGTAACAGAGGTCAACCGCCCCTCCCAGGGCCAGCCCCTGCCACCACGAGCACTCCAGACCCCACGCCCCATAACCACCAGTTAGCACCCGCCCAAGCTCCCCCCCACCACCCCCAGCCAGGGCAAACACCCAGACATCATAAAACGGCAGCCATCCCAAGAAGCCACTAGACGCCCATTGCTCGAGGGCCCAACCCCGCCATCCGCCAGGATCCCGAGGAGACGAGACCACAGCCGACCACCCCCCCATATAATGGAATTGGCCCAGAGAGAGAGTGGACCAGAGAGAATCCAATTCACATAATTGTTTATTTTGGATGGGAGCAGATATTCTCTCCATACTTAAGTGGTCTAACAGTAAATTTCTATGCTGAGTAATACATAAATTATTTTTTGATTTCCTGTTCATGAAGATAGTTTTCTTTGCAATGCCTAAGGCAGTAAGGATTATGTGTGCCTTATTTTCTTCCATATCTAATTCACTTGCATCTCCTAAAATATACAGTGTGGGTGAGGTTGGGATATGACAATTAAACCATACTGATAGATCTTCACATATCATCTGCCAGAACTTCTGCACCGGTGTGCAGGACCTTATTGCATGCATGTACTGTAGTTCTCCACAAAGTTACCTGAGCAGTGGGTACATAAGTTTGAGTGTTTAAGGCCTATTTGGAACATCCTTTGTCCTGTGTAGTGTATTCAATGGAGAGTTTTGTATTGTACAAGTTGCAAGTTGGGACTTTTAGTCATTTTGAAAGGGTTTAAACATATTTGATTCCAAACGTTTTGCTCGGGATCAATGGATAGATCTTGCTCCCATTTTGAGGTTGGGAGGGAAATTGAGTCATCTATTTATAGATTTATAATCCCTTTATCACGCCATACAGGAAAGTTCAATGCTTTCTTTTTTTGGCAAATATCTGGATTGTTCCAAATGGGTGTTAGATTACAGGGTTAAGTGCAGACCTGGTTATTTTAAAAAATTCCCACCAGGCTGTCAATGAGGTTACTAAGGCTTTTAAAACAGTTATAACGCTTCATGCTAGGACTTATAAAGGGTAGATCAGAGATTTTTTACTTCTCCACTGATTGCTTGTTCTAAGTCCAGCCATGGACTGTCTACTGGGCTTGATTTAATCCAATTTGATACATACTGCAATCTGTTGGCTAAGAAGTAGTGATAGAAATTTGGTAGTTCTAGACCACCATCACCTTTAGCATTTTGTAGGGTTTTTAATCTTATTCGCGATGGTTTATTCTTCCATAAAAATGATGAGATGCTTGTGTCTAGTGATATAAACCAAGCAATAGAGGGTTTATTAGGGATCATTGAGAACAAGTAATTGATTTTAGGCAGGATCTTCATTTTAATGGTGGCAATTCTACCCATGAGTGATATAGGTAGATTTTTCCATCGCATGAAATCTACCATTTTTAATACTGGAATGTCATTCATCTGTACCAAGTCTGAGAGCCTGGTGGAAAAATGTATGCCTAAGTATCTGAGGTTACCTGACTGCAATAGAGTAGCAGTTGTGTTTTGGAAATTACAAGGCAGAACTGTTGGTCTGCTCCAGTTGACGGAGTAGTCTGATATAGATGAGAACTTATCTATAAGTGATATTGTCTTAAGAAGAGAGGCTGGTGAGTTCCTAAGAAAGAGTAATACGTCAACTGCATAAAGGCTTATCTTATGGTCTATTTTTTTTTTGTTTGAATTCCTTTAATATGTAAATTTTGTCTAATCGCCGCTGCTAGTGGCTCAATGAAGATAACAAAAAGCGAGGGAGAGAGCGGGCAGCCCTGCCTGGTGCCCCTCTGCAAACGGAGGCTTCGAGAAAATAGTTCATTTGTCCTAATACGTTCATTTGGAGAGCTGTATAGTGTTTTAATCCAGCTTATGAAGGATGAACCAAATCCAAATTTATGTAGAACTGCAAATAGAAATTTACAATTTACTTTGTCAAATGCTTTCTCTGCATCTAGAGATATAACCGTGGTTTCTAATTTGTTAATGGAGCAATAGTCTATAACATTCAATAGTCTACGTGTATTATTGGCTGAGTGTCTACCCTTGATAAAAACCTGTTTGGTCAGGATGTATAAGAAATGGACTAACTTTCTCTAATCTTTTGGCAAGGACTTTGGCAAATTATTTTAAGATCTACGTCTATGAGTAAGATTGGGCGGTAGCTCGATGTCAGCGTTGGGTCTTTACCAGGTTTCAGAAGCAGGCTAATAGTTCAAGTTTGGAGATAGCGAGTGATCATTCTGAATTTGAGTAACCATTCTGATAAAAACGGGTGCTAACGTTGGCCAAAATACTTTGTAGAATTCTGCTGGGAAACCATCGGGACCTGGGACTTTATTATTTGGAAGATGCTGTACGGCTCCGGGTCCGGTGGCAAAAGACCCATCCGCTGACATACAGTTTGTTGACCGCGATGACAGCACGGGAGCCTCCGTCGATGAATTTTTTCCTTATAGGGAACAGGATCTTCCTTCTTTCCAGGATCTCCTTGGGAAACTGGTCGTTGATGCTAAAGTTTGTTCCTTTTAATTCCCGGCCGAGGCTTTTAACCAGTTCTTTTTGTTTAAAGTGCTCGAATTTAGCCACTATTGGTCTGGGTCTGCGTCCGTCGGGTCTCTTCACTCCTAGGTGGTGAACTCGATAGATGCTGATGGTTTTTACTGTGTCCTCCGGGAGTTTTAGCTGAGTTAGAATGAACTCTTTCACTGTAATAATAATAATAATAATAATAATAATAATAAATTTTATTTGTATTGCACTTTATATTTTAGCAATTTCAAAGTGCTAAAATATGCTTTCTCCAGGATGCCTGAAATTACTAAATTGTCTGTCATGCGGCGGGCCTGGAGGTCAATGATAGTTTATTTTATTTTTTAATTTTCCTCCGAAAGGCGCATCATTCCATCTGTGAGGGATTTTACCGATTCCCCGAGGGTCGCATTCTCTGCAGCAAGTGATTCCACCTGTTGTTGGCTGTACTCCACTGACTCACGCAAAGCCTGGAACTCTTTATGGAGAATTTCCATTAGGGACAGACGCGCCTCTAAGCAGGATAGTCGTATATCTATAGACTCCAAAATGTCTGTCACATCGTTGGTATTACGAGAAGCCGCTTCTGGGGAGTCCTCGGGGCGGCTTCTCTTGGAGGACGAGTTATTTTTACAGGTGGAAGTGGTCGGTGTTTTGTCTGATTTTCGCATAGCAATTCTCTCGAAGTACTCGTCTATACAATTTTCTAAACTGTTCAGAATTTCACTGTGCTCCAGGATGCTAAATTTTTTTATGGATACAACTGAAATGAATTTTGATTACCTTTAAGGCTGTCTAGAGATAAGTTGGCGTGGAAAGAATCCGATTGATAACCTTTTTGCAGTCAGCTGCGCACCGCCGTGTTCAATACTGCCGTGCTTCTCGTCGAGGTCTCGCGTTGTTACAGCATAGCCCCTACTCAGTTTTTCTCCAGTTTTCTTGCTGCTCTTGTCTCTCGCACCCCAGTAAAATGGCCGCCGCTTCGTTTTCATTATGCATACCTTGGACAATGACATCAACTTAATGCGACCTATCATATTTTGACTCTCGTTGCTCTAGCTTGTTAGTAGCTGACAGGAGAACAAAAGGATATCAGTTCATCAATTGAAATTTCTCAAGTTCATGACTGTAAGTATGACCACAGTGCATATGGTGCAACTGATAGTTTTGTTACTTCATACCATCTGATGTGGACCCAGGCCGCATGTTAAACATGTCAAGTAAATTGGCGATGCTAATTTCTGTTAGCCTGTTAATGGCAGTTCCCATTAGGTGTTAGCATAGTGCTAATTGTCAATGACGGTAATCGATCTAAAATCATTTTGGAGGCCTACGTGGTCCCACTGTTAAGCAAATAAATTCAGTGAACCAAATCTGAAACAGCACAAAGACGATAACAGTCTTAAAAATGATTAGACTTAGAGCTCTTTCATTTAAAAACAAATTGAGCTTAGGCTACTTGAAGCCTACATCTAAATGCCTGTGTTTGTGTGTTTGTGTAGGTTCCTGTGATATCCTTCAAGCCCAGTAATCACCACACAATAAATATTACTTGGCTTGTGCCGTTTATTTGCACTACTACAAACAGGCTTAACGGCTTCTGGCTCAACTTCTTGTTCTAGCTAGCTTCCATTATTCCCCAGAACGTTAGCTCCCTCTAGAGGAATTATATGGGTATGCTTTCACATTCAGTTTACCACAGTTAGCCTACAGAAAATCTGTATTGGATCAGTATTTCTGTTTAGCCTACATTTTTGTGCATTACTGTATTTAATATCTTTGACACTAATAGGCAGTGTTGCAGGAAAATAGTAGCCTATAATGGTTAATTTAGAGAATGTGTTTCTAATTACAGAAGTGAGGGAGAGCAGAATCATGTGAAGGAGGTGTACGTTTAAGGTGGAATGGACGATAAATCCTGAGTTCAGGTACTGGATAGGGCATGTGACAGATAATGTACATCGGGCATACTGCAAGATATGCAAGAAAGCTTTTGATGTAGGCAACATGGGCATTTCTGCTGTTCAAAGCCATGCCAAAGGACAGGGACACAAGAGGGTCCTCTCCTTTTGAGCAAGTCACTGGTGTTGTGTTAGACCATAGCTACTTGCCAGCCAGCTTTGGAGCCCTAACTGAGAATGCTCTGGTGTATATCACAGGTTTTGTTGTTAGGCAGGTCGTGAAGAAGCTGAAGTGTGATGTGCTGCAGTAGCTTGGTTAGTACAGCCGTGCCTTCACGTCTCGTCAGAACTATCATCTGCTGACCTTGCGTAACAATGGAGGCCTGCTGATACTAAGCCATGGTACAGTAAAGGTGATTGGCTCAGCTGAGCAGTGCATCAGACAGGCCTCCAACATCCAGTCTCTGTTGAATAGGGTTGTGAAAGCAGATGTAGGTTTTCAGGATATATTTAATCGTTGTGATCACATTGCTGAAACTCAAGATGGCATTGGCAACCATCATTTCAATTTAATTTCACTTGTCTTGCTTTCACAAGTTGAGAGAAGACCATGTGGCAAAAGTACATACTCTCCAACTACAGAGCAGCAGTTTGAGGAAGAAACTGTGTAAAATAGTATTGTTACAAGGATACTAAATACTAGACACAGAGCCTCTGTCTTCCCACCCCCACGTCACAGGAAAGACACAGCTTCTGTACTGACACCAGTATATATTGCAGTTCATTGGCTATAGTTCTTGACAAATATACACAAGATGCCTGTGTGTATGGACCTGCCCTGTCTATAGTTATTTTTCCAAAAAGCAGGTAAACGGATGTTCATCTTTCATATTAAATGTAAAAAAAAAAATAAAGTATTTTCTTTGTCTGGAAAATGTATTGTGTACAGTTCATTGTCTATAGTTCTCTACAAGTCTATACAAATGCCCGTTGCTTTGGATAAAGGCGTCTGCCAAATGCTTAAATGCAGTAACGGTCCTAGCCGATGAGGCGCCCTAGGCGAGCATCAGCGCCGGCGCCCCCCCAGGCGTAGGGAAACTATAGCGGAACTAATGTTGCGTTTGGGTTGAGGTCTGGTCAGTTTTGCTGGTAACATTTTTGTTTTGCTCAGTTATAAGTGCAGCATTTGTTATGCGGCTGAGAAAGTGTTTTAAGTTATAATGTCAATATTCATGGATATTGGAGTTACTGTATGAGCTGCAGTCATAAGTTAATGGCGTGAGCGAGCTGTAGCCTATTTGTTTGTGTTTGGTTATTTTTAGGAAATTGCCTGTGTTTTTACTTATTCATTTTTTGATGTATGTGCTTTATTTTATCTAGTTCTCACGGCATGCTCGACCGGATAGATATGTGAATAAATGCCCGTGATCAGAGATCAACTTGTGTTCGTTATTGAGGGAGGTTACAAGGGGGGGGGGGCTCATAGGAAAGTTATGTATCATCATCATCGTCATCATCATCATTATTATTATTACTACTTAATAGGCTTTGTTTAGCAGGTAAATTCATGTGGGCTTGTTCTTTTCATATTAAGACACATTAATACCAACTAGCTTTAAGAATAGTGGAATGTTACACTTTTTTCTTCCTCCGTTTGTGGCGCCCCCTGGATGAATGGCGCCCTTGGCCCATTGCCTATATTGCCAATGCCACGAGCCGGCCTGCATTAATGTAAATGCATGAGTGGTAACACAATGGGATTTATCATGGAGATTACCAGGGTCTTTCAGCTAACATTGCTGGCCTTTTTTGTGGTGTTTTGTATTTGCATTGTTCTGCACGTAGTAGGAGAGTAGTGTATGTTTATTTCGATTGGAAGAATGAAAAAATACCTATATGCGCATTACATTTTGAACATAAAAGTAGGCTGTGTTAAGAAAAACCGCTTCCCTGTCGATTTACTCGTGGCTCGGTCGTAAATACATGTCTGACATTTATAATGAACCAAGACAATAAAAATCGCTTCTCAAATTTGCCCATTTATGGTTCTTTATTTCTGAATGCCAGCTTGTCCCTGATAGACGTTCATTCATTTAAAAGGAGCTCTACCCCGTCCCAAGATGGCGGCTCTGTTGACGCATTCGCTCCCAAAGACGGCTGTATTCAACGCGACATCCAGTGTTTTTATCTCTGGTACTGATCTAGCTGTAGTTAGATTAAATACAGTACAACTCTTCACGTAAACCCGCATTAGAAACAGAGGTACAGAGAGAGTGTAAGGAAGCTAAACTTCATCCATTATTATAAAAAGAATAAAATACATTACTCCAGATTGCAGTGTTAGTTTGGCCTCCTTTGCATATTTTCCTTTTCCTTCACAATTCATTTATAAAAATAGATCCAGAAAAAGGAATAATTGGAATGTTTCCTTATAGAAACAGTGGGACAAGATAACACTGTGGCCGTTATGAAGCCAGGCGCCGAAAGTTGGTGACGTATCCCAGCTAATAAATGTTATTTATGAGAAAACTACAGTAATGTGGATGTCAGTTCTTCTTTATGCGTGAAGGATGGCGCAATGGCCCTGGTGGACGGCGTGGCCAATGCTGCTGACAGCCTTCGGCTATGATACAGTCCCAATGACCGAGCTGGAGCACACTTCCACTTTTAGGATTGGATGGAGAAGCAGCATACAAGATCGACAGCAAGACAACTTCACCTGTCCAGGAAACCAACCATGCTGAACTGGCCCCTACTAATGGAAGTGAGATGTACTTCTGCAGGGGGTGTTATAGGGGGAAGAACATCCTTGCGTCTGCCGGAGTGCCCCCTCAAGTGGCTGTGACCGAACTCGATGGATGAATTGGACTGCATGTACTATGGCTATGTTAAATGCCAAAATACAACGAAATAATGTTCAACGAATGTTATTGACATCTAATCATAGTGCATGGAAGCAACTGTGGAGTATTAGTTCTACTATGTGGTTACATCTAAAGCCTGAAATACCTCAGTGTAATGATACTTTATGCACTGGGCATGGGGGAATGTATAATGTAGCTACACACCAAGCTCAATGTAGATTCCACGGGTTGTCCATAATAGCTGGAGGGGCATAATGGTGTCGTGGATCGCCCAGGGGAAGCCCCTATGATGTCACGCGGGACTCCCCTGCCACACCCCCGCTGGTTTCCCTAGGAGGGAGTTGAGCAGCGGCCGTAGCGCTTCTACACCTGTCCCGAGAACCGGCAGGACCGGTTACCGTTTGCCCTCCTCTACCAGCTGATGCCCGTCGGGGTAATCGGCGAGCCTTTTTATTCGTGTTTGGCACACCTGCCGGTCTTCAGCCCTCCGTGCTAAGTTCCAGCGTTTATTCCCTGACCTGTCTCCACCTCTGTTCTGCCTCTTCCGCCCTTCGCTTATAGCCTAGCCCTCTCACTGCCGATGCCGATCGCCTGACCACCTGTCTGTTTTCACTACCTCGATTTTGGATTTTTTTTGTCTCTGTCCTGTTGCTCTCTCTCCCGGAGTTGACGGAGAAGATAAATATTGGACTGATCCGCTATAGCGTCCTCCTTATTTTCCGCAACCCCCGCCGTGATTAATGGACTCTACAGGTAAAGGGAGAATAGCTAGATACCTATACTAACAAAAGGTATGATATACGAGATTGTGATAAAACTGATAGAGGATATATATGCTCACTACGAACACGTCATACTAACCCATGTTTTGATACGAAGGGAAACGTGTGCCAATAGTACTATTGGCCCCCCCGAGATATGCTATTTGAAGTCGGTCCTCACATCCTTTGTGTGAGTACCATCCACGTCCATGAACATCTACCATACGTGCCGTATTCCGGATGTTAGAATAACACATATATTTGGAAATGGCAAAACAAAACATATTGGTTAAAAATTCGAACACCTTATGAAAGTATAAACCAAACGCAAATGTCACAAGCAACGCAGTTACTGAATATTTTTGAATGTGTGAAACTAACGTCAATATCTGTCATTACTTGTTGCACATGCTTGAAAATTAGTCAGAAATCTGTCCACTTAAAACTACGTAAATAAATTCTCTACTTGATGGGCTGGTGCTGAATGAATAGGCCAGCTGGCCAACTTGTGTCTGTGCCACTGACTGGCATCCTGACATATAATGACTTTTCCCCCCTCACTGTAAAAAGCCCAGACAGCAAATTAGTTAACAGTAATTAGTAATCACGTGTAGTTCTCATTTATCGTGATGTAAACTTCAAAACCTTTTCTGCACATTTTAATGATTTAATTAATATTACCTAATTTGTTTATCATTTTCTGCAATCACTGTATGTTAAAGCAAGTTTTAAAACTAGCTGTAAAATTATTGATGCTGTTGTTGAGCTGAAATTTGTTGCCGGAGCCTTAGGATATGCCTCTATACACAGGAGTGAGGGGATGGATACACTATTCTATGGATGCCTCTGAAGAGAATAATTATCCCGATTTTATATTGAGAGAGATGGTTAATTCCATTTTAATGCAGACTGGGTTCACAGCCCCTGTTCTGCCCTTGATCTTTTGCATGCATGCTATCATGTATTAGTTTACTCTGAATTTTGATCACATGTCAAACTAAATAAATTTTGGACTGGATTCCATGTTTTTACGCTGTAAGTTACATTTTTATTTCAGCATAATTATAAGATCCCGCAGGTAGAAAATAAGTCTGTTACTTAATAAATGACCATAAAGTAGTTGCTGCTGTATATATTCCATAAATATACTGAACTGGAGTTCTATGCATCCTTACAAAGTAATAACTGTAAGCGTTCTTTAAGTATGAAAGAGTTTAGGACATTGTCACCTGCAGTGGATGGCCACATGTCCCCATAATTATAACTTTAGATTATATTTCTGCATGACTGAGTATTCACTGAGTAACTGGTAGTGTTGGATGGTATTCACGCCTCATATTTACCATTTATATCAGTCTTCAAAGTGTTTAGATTATTAAGGCTGGTCTTGGTTGTTTTCTTGCCTGGAGAAACAGAAGTTTGATGCCATGACGCCACAGCTGCTCGCCGTTCCTGTCAGTACGGTGGAGGTAAGAGTTTGAAACGTTCATCAGCCTGTCAGCTACGCATCTCGCCTGGATACAGGACTCAGCTTTTATTCTTCCGTAATACGCCCTAAGCCCCTCACTCTACTCAATCTCAGTGCTGTTTGGTAGTAAATAAGTCATTGTCACTGACTGCCACAGATTACGGAAATTAAATGGCACAAGTGTAACCCTGTCATTTTAAAGAGGGTAAACTCTGATCAGGAAATTTACGATGTCAGAATAAACTGATTTTTTAAAAGAACTAACTAATGTGCCCTAATAAGGAAATGCATACAATCAGAATAAAATATCTGTGGTTTTTAACAGTGGTACAGTAACAGTCTGATAAAGAAAGGTATCAGATCAATATATCTATAGCATGTAATGGAACTTGCATGAATATATTCTCCCCTCCGGAATTCATATGTGGCGAGTGGTGGTGAGAGAAATACTGCCAAATAGTACCAAGCAATGGTACCAATAGCCACACGTTAGTCCGACTACGCCACCCCAGGTATTACACCCAGAGAAAGTTAAATCGCCCTATCCCCGGGCAAAGGCACACTGGTCCGTTCACCAGAAACAGCGGAGAGACGTTGTTCCAAACACACACACACTTTTATTACACAATAAAACCATAAAAAGAGTAATCAGTCGATCCCAGCACCGTAAGCTTGGAGCACCGCCGCGTACCAGCAGCCACTTCCTGCCGATCTAAGGCTAGGCGCCGGGACCTAGAACAGCCAGAGTCGGGCGGGCACGAGCAAGGAGGGAAAAACAAAATATAACCACAAACCAAACAAAATCACGCAAAACCCAAAGAAAAGCACTGCAGTCTAAAACAAATAAAATACAAAACCATTACATTAATACACAATAAAAACCCCATTCAAAACAGAACAAATGTATCAAAACAAACATAATACAATCAAAACAAAACACAAACCCTTAGGAAGCGGGGGACCAGTCAGACTCTCCAACCCCCGCTCGCACTCATATGGGCACGCACACCCCCCTGCCCCCAGCTATGGACCCGCTTGCGACTCAGCCTGCTATAGGCTAGACAGAGTATGGACAAACCGGAAGCGCAAAGCGCGAAAAGGTGCAAACGTCACTAGACAGCAGCAATAAGGCAAAGTGAAGCTGAGCCGCCGCTAGGCAGAGCAGGGCGCCGTCGCCGCTAGGCAGAGCAGGGCGCAGTCGCCGCTAGGCAGAGCAGGGCGCCGTCGCCGCTAGGCAGAGCAGGGCACAGTCGCCGCTAGGCAGAGCAGGGCGCCGTCGCCGCTAGGCAGAGCAGGGCACAGTCGCCGCTAGGCAGAGCAGGGCGCCGTCGCCGCTAGGCAGAGCAGGGCGCAGTCGCCGCTAGGCAGAGCAGGGCGCAGTCGCCGCTAGGCAGAGCAGGGCGCCGTCGCCGCTAGGCAGAGCAGGGCGCCGTCGCCGCTAGGCAGAGCAGGGCGCCGTCGCCGCTAGGCAGAGCAGGGCACAGTCGCCGCTAGGCAGAGCAGGGCACCGTCGCCGCTAGGCAGAGCAGGGCGCCGTCGCCGCTAGGCAGAGCAGGGCACAGTCGCCGCTAGGCAGAGCAGGGCGCCGTCGCCGCTAGGCAGAGCAGGGCACAGTCGCCGCTAGGCAGAGCAGCAGTAGTTCCACGCGAGATGAAGCAGCTGTCAACCCCACGCCACAACACACGGGACCCTGTAATAATAAAAGGTAAGGACTCAAAACCCAGCCGTATTAGCCCCAACGTCAACCGTTCTACTACAGCTTGTAATATTCACCGTACCGGGCTGAACACACCAAGGTAAAATGTCCGCAGACGAACAGGAGATCCAGCAATTAAGGTGACCGCCGACAAGGAGCCTAGAACATTAGTGCCAGGGTAACCCTTATAGTCTGAGCGCCCTCTCTGATTGGCCACTCCCCTCCAGAACTTAATTAGGCACACACCTCGTTTCCTTCTCCTGCTACACATAGTTCCAGTAGTTATCTGAAATTGCCGTTATTCGGAAAATTACAGACTATGAACAAAAACGGACAATGCAAGAAAATAAAAGAATGTGTATGACGGAACTCTAGAGTATTTTTGCAAGGGTGGGTACTAGCTGGTTTATGTACTAGCTCACATTCAAGAAACACCATAAATGCTACTCATACACAGTTGGGGGGCAGGGGTCAATACATAGACCAAGTCCTTGTGCCTGTAATCGGAAGGTCACCGGTTCAAACCCAGCCTCAGCACGTCTGCGGGTCCTCGAGCAAGGCCCTTAATTCCCCCCAGCTCCCTAGACGCCCCAACAGGTAGCTGCCCTTCACAGACAACTTACTCCACAAAGGGCATGTTGAGGGAGACACAAAAAACGCAATATCCCCACAGGGATTAATAAAGTATTGATTATTATTATTATTATTAGAAGTTGTAGACGATGAATTCCAGCTGAATGATGTTAATTTACACATTGCTGAAACTAAAGTGGAACACCTCAACATAAATGATCTAGAAGCAGGCAGTGTGAAGGTGTCCACATCACATGGCGATGTGGTGAAGGGGCCTCTGCAAACAACGTATGGGAAACAGAAGAAAGGAAAGAACCGGCAAAATTACACCCCACTGTCAAAAACGAGAGCCGGTGGCTGAAGCTGAACATCCTTCTCAGCCTGTTATTTGAATTTGTCAAATTGTTTTTAATCATTGTGGGATTAGCCCCATTGAACCCTTCACATACATACTTACAGCATCTCTAATATACTTTGAATTGTAAACATGTTTCTTCTCTACATCCATTTATCCATCCATCCATTTTCCAAACCGCTTATCCTATCGGGTCGCGGGGGGTCCGGAGCCTATCCCGGAAGCAATGGGCACGAGGCTGGGAACAACCCAGGATGGGGGGCCAGCCCATCGCAGGGCACACTCACACACCATTCACTCACACAGGCACACCTATGGGCAATTTAGCGACTCCAATTAGCCTCAGCATGTTTTTGGACTGTGGGGGGAAACCGGAGTACCCGGAGGAAACCCCACGATGACATGGGGAGAACATGCAAACTCCACACACATGTGACCCAGGCGAAGACTCGAACCTGGGTCCCAGAGGTGTGAGGCAACAGTGCTAACCACTGCACCACCATGCCGCCCCTACATCCATTTATTTCTTACCTATTATGCAATGTAAGGGGAATCTTACTAATGCTAATAATTACAACTAATATTGTAACTGTGTTTTGCTTATGTTTGGAAGTCCTGGGTTAAGGACGAGGAGTTTTGTGCGTGCATGCGTGCCTGCATGTGTGCATGCCTGTGTAAGTACCTACCTGTCTGCGTGCCTGTGTACATGTCTGCCTGTGTGAGTGCATGCGTGCTTGTGTGGGTGCGTGCATTCCTGTGTAAGTACCTACCTGTCTGCGCGCCTGTGTGTGTCCGTGTGTGTGCCTGCCTGTGTGTATATGTCTGTGTGTGTGCATGCCTCTGTGCATGCCTGTGCTTGCGTGCCTGTGTCCGTGCATTCCTGTGTGCTTGTATGCACCTGTGTCTCTGTGTGTCCTTGCATGCATGGGTGCCTCTGAGTGCCTGTGAGCCTACCTGTGTCTGTGCCTGCCTATGTGTGTGTGTGTCTGCGTGCGTGCCTGTGTGCGTACATTTGTGCGTGCCTATGTGTGTGTGTGCCTGCCTGTGTGCGTGTGTGCTTGACTGTTTGGAGGAGTGCCTTTATGCATGTGTGCATACTTGCCTGTCTGTGTTCGCGCGCGCTTGCCTGTCTGCCTGCCTACTTACATGCCTGCCTACTTACATGCCTGCCTACTTACATGCCTGCCTGTGTGCACCATTCACACTCATGGTCAACTTGTTAACTCCAATTAACCGCAGTATGTTCCCAGAGGCGGGTGGCACGGTGATGCAGTGGTTAGCGCTTTCGCCTCACACCTCTGGGATTTGGGTTTAAATGCGGCCCTGAACAGGAGAAGCCCCTGCGGCCCTGAACAGGAGAAGCAGTTTCAGAAGATGGATGGTTGGATGGTCCCAGAGTTGTGAGACAACAGTGCTAACCACTGCACCACTGTGCCATCCCCATGTATGGGATATATAGGAGAAAACCTGTTACAGTTATCCAGTGTGTAACATGTCAAATCATATGACCCAGCCTGTTCCTAAAGGGGACTCGAGAGATTCTGAGTTTAAGAGCCAATAAGGCACAGTTTAAGTCTCTGTAGTGTAAAAATAATGTAACAACAAACAGTTCTATCAACCTGTATGAAGCATATGCAAAATCAATGAACAATGCAAAAATAAGTGTAACTGTCCTGCACTATGTAGCGTATAGTATAGTCATATATACTTAGTCAGTTAATTTTTAATTAGTTACAATTTTGATACAAATTACTATACATTTTAGAAGAAAAATGTTCTATCTATAATTTCTCATGTGTCAGTAATGGCTGGCTGCTTTTGCCAGGTTCCATGTATAAAGTAAATAAGGCTGAATTTTACTTAAATATATGTAGTGCTGATATTAGGAAGAACCATCATTCTTTAGAATTCCACATCCTTTTAAGTTTGGTTCTAATTGTGGTTGAGGAATACCTTCTCTTAGCATCCAAGAGATAGCTTCATTTTCGATTTTGTATTTGTCGCTCCCTCGCTCAGACCTTTGTTCTGTAAACTGCTGTTCAATACTCTCAGCTGTAAGCTTTTCGTTGATCTTTGTAAATACCGTTCTGAATACGCCTGGATGGCTCTGGATAGCATCCAGTAGTCCACAGCTACGAAGCCCATCCTGGAACCTATAAAAAATTTTGATACATTGATCAAAAGAGAAAAAAAACATCCACTAATTTTGAATGCCCTATAAACTTTGAACATGGATAATACATGATGAGGAACATGCCTTTCAAAGTGTTTCCTTATCCTGAAGGACAAACCAATTAATGACGTCTTGCACCACTTCATTTTTATTACTGACAGAGATGCTTCGCAGACATCCAGCCAGCATCAGGTGGGTCTCACATCTTTCAACAGCTTTGTTCAGGTTTTTCTTAAACTCTGAAGCCACAACTTGACACTGGATTGAAAACATTTATTTTTACAGTGAATTATTTGTTCATGCAAACATTAATATCAAGCTTTTCAAATGCACATGAGCATAAAGAGAACTGACAAAACGTACTAAAGAATACGTAAACATTGCTATAAACACCATTTTAAAATTGTACAGCAGTCTGAAATGCAATTATTCACGTTCTTCCCCTACCTCTGACAGCAAGCTTTTTAATTCATGATCATGAATGTCCTCAATGTCTGCACTTTCTGCACCTGACACCATGGCTTGATACAAGACTGGAGCAAAGAAACGTGGGGATGGTCCTCCTTGAACTATGCCCATTGCAATCAACTCTCCTGCATAAAAGTAGCTGTTTTCTTTTAAAGCTACCAGAGAAAGATGAGAAATCATGCAATTACATTCTCAACAGTAACCAAAGCCTGACATATATATGAAATGTTTGATGGTTTCCCTCTGCAACACTTACACACATATATGGCACTCCAAAACTCGCTGGTAGTCAGAACCTGTGAACACTGGGCTCTGCCTTATATGTTGAAATGCAAGTCTGAAGAACTCCCTCATTGGGCCACCCATATAAACTGCTTCTACAGAATTTCCCTCATAAGTGAATTTGGCATCAATTCTCTTTCTGGCAGAGAAATTTGGTCTCCTCATTGTGCGGACAGCACCATCCTAAATGTTCTTCCGGTTGATGTTGAAGCGAAGAGCTTCATCCTTATCAATATTCCTTTTGCAGCATCTGCAAGACATCCTGCAGCCTGAAAAGACAGTCACACAACCAAACATAAAAAAACACTACATAACAAAATTGCGACATTTGAACATTAAACTCACTTGACATTTCTATCAATGACTCTTCTATAGCTCGACTGATTTGTTCATCCTCTGACTCACTCACATCAGAGCAAACAAGGTCGAAATAGTCCCTGAAAAAATTTGCTCATTTGAGGTTGTTCTTACATTTTCTATCTTTCTGAGACCTCATTTACATTAATCATACCTGTATGTACAAACAGATGGACTTTCTTTGTCTATAACAGTGGAAGTTAAAATCTGCGGGGTGATATCAGCTTGGATGTTAGCTAGTGATTGTGAAGTACAAGGTGCTTCCTCTGCCTGGCATCTGGTATCTGGCTGTTGGTTTTGCTTTACAAGAAGAAGAATATAAAGACATTTTCATTTAAATGATACATTAAAATCACTCAGCATACATCTAAATACTTTAACAAATGCTCAGCGAGTTTTAAAGTCCATTTAACACACATTGAAATAATGTCTCAGGTGATGCAAGACAAAAAAAGTCTAAATCATGTATTTTACCTTGAGCACTGTTCAACATGCTGAACTAGAGACTGCATGGGAATATAATTTCTACAGGTCTGACATTTTTCCAGCACCAATGCTTGGCCCTTAAGGTAGAAAGCATAACAGTTAAACACAGCATAATACAAACAAGACATATGTAAATCTCTGAACATAACTCTATTTAGTAATTATTTGTAGTAGTTTAAAGAAATTGAAGATATTTCGTAGGAGAAGTGAGATGCTTTCATGAAACATTTACAAGTGTACAAAAAAGGCAAGATTTTTTGTGACTAACCTCATTAAGCTTACACAATCCATCTGTGCTTATGCTAACTTGGACGGAGTGGACGGATATAGTCGACTGCCTGATTCAAACCACTCTCTGTTCTAAGGTATTTCACGCTATATCCATTGGGTGGTATTGGCAGAGGTTCCAAATATATTGATCTAAAACATGCCAAAATTTGAAATCCTCCAGAAGTATTAAGTGGTGGATAAGCTGCATACAGGACATCTCAGAGGTCTTTGTAATTGCCATTTTTATCTGGGAATGTTATTCGCTTCCTTCCTAGGCCACAGTTCTGTAAATGACTATGTTCTTCTGGCAAAGGATGGACATCTTTTTCCGCAAAACAGAAGAAGTCATGTGTCCATGACTCTGTTGTTATACTTGCTCTCTATTTCACCCTTTGGTATGGGTCCCTTTGTCCTCTTAAAACGGTCATACAACTGGAACAGCTGGACTAGATTTCTTTCAATCTGGTCCTGTCTAGATGTGTTAAATTCAGAATGTGCAACAAGTGCAGAAAGACTGGCTGAGGTTGACACCCCAGGTGTTTGATTTGACACCAGTGATGTCGCTTCTGCTACAACTATGTCTGAATTTTCAGACTGTCTCATTAATATCCTTGCAGCTTGATGCAGAAGTCTGGCTAACTTTGGAGACTCGCCACTGGGAAAAAATGCACAATACAGTATGTACTCAGTTATCCAGACATAATTAGTCTAATGTCTGTTTCAGCAAAGAGTAGCTGTAACTGGTGATTGTGATCTCACACACTACTAAAACAAAAGTTTAACGAATAATATAGCATTAATAAAATAATGTCATATTAAAGTGAAAAAAGTACTTTTAAATCACATAGCTTTCTAAATTTTAACGTCAAGATATAGCAAGTTCGACCCAATGAAAAACATAACTTCTAAATACTAAGAAGTGCAGGGTGCTGACTACTTGTCATCTACTTAGATTTCCAAAAGGCTTTTGATGTTGTCCCCCACAAGAGGCTCCTACTTAAACTCAAAGTGACAGGTATTTTAGGTACCGTAGCGACCTGGATTGATAACTGGTTAACAGATAGGAAACAGCGAGTAGTTATAAGAGGCACAATGTCACAGTGGGCTTGCGTTCATAGTGGGGTACCGCAGGGTTCGATTTTAGGACCACTATTGTTCCTAATTTACATAAATGATATGGATACCAATATATACAGTAAACTGGTGAAATTTGCAGATGACACCAAGGTGGGTGGTGTAGCACATACTGAATTAGTGGCTCAGCAGCTACAGCGGGATCTTGATTTAATTAGTGACTGGGCCGATACCTGGCAGATGAAATTTAACGTCGATAAATGTAAGGTACTCCATCTAGGGAGCAGAAATATAAAGTACAGGTATTTCATGGGTGTCACTGAAATAAAGGTAGCTGATCATGAGAAAGACCTTAGTGTGTATGTTGATGCTTCCATGTCCCATTCTCGCCAGTGTGGGGAAGCAATAAAAAAGGCCAATAGGATGTTGGGGTATATCTCCAGGTGTGTGGAGTTTAAGTCAAGGGAGGTAATGCTAAGATTATACAATTCCTTGGTGAGACCTCACCTAGAATATTGTGTGCAGGTTTGGTCACCATATCTTAAAAAGGACATTGTGGCCTTAGAAAAGGTGCAGCGTAGGGCTACAAAAATGATTCCTGGTCTTAGAGGAATGTCATACGAGGAACGGTTACTTGAGCTAAATCTGTTCAGTCTCAAGCAAAGGAGATTGAGGGGGGACATGATCTAGGTATATAAGATTCTAACAGGTTTGGATGCTGTTCAACCAAATAGTTACTTCAGCATTAGTTTAAATACACGAACTCGTGGCCATAGGTGGAAATTAGCGGGAGAACATTTCAAGCTGGATTTAAGGAAGCACTTCTTTACGCAGCGTGTAGTCAGAGTATGGAATAGCCTTCCTGATAATGTAGTGCAAGCTGAATCCTTGGGTTCCTTTAAATCAGAGCTAGATAAGATTTTAACGACTCTGAGCTATTAGTTTAGTTCTCCCCAAGCGAGCTTGATGGGCCGAATGGCCTCCTCTCGTTTGTATAGTTCTTATGTTCTTATGTTCTGATTACTTCTGTTGCTTAGTTCGATGTTATTTTATTTCCAGGTGTGATGTGCCGAGTATGAAGCTATTCGCCGCATTATAAGTATGACAAGAAGACAGAATATCAAAAATATCGAGGCAGAATTAATTCAACAAAGTATCAAAAATATTATTCAAGAAAATGAAACACTTCTTGCGACTGAAGGCGTCTGTCGTCGAAAAGCGAAGCATTACTGTCGCCTTTAAATCATGTCACATTTGCGACGTTTTACAGGAGGTAGTTAATCTTAACTTCAGGTTTGTCTGTAAAATATCATTATAAACAAGTAATGTGAGTTTTCAGTTTGCTTAAAGCAAGATAAATGAAGTTACACTTCCTTTAAAATGAAAGATTACAATCCGTGGCAGAGGGGCAGTTTGCAGCACAACACCGGCATTAAACATCAGCATAATTAAAGCCAAACTAAATGAGTTTAGCGTCATTCGGTAATTACATAGCACAATTATATAACTTAATACATACATATAATGTAAGGACTTCCATATATTGCTGACCAGGAAAAACTTTAAGTTCTAACACGCTGTCAGCGCGTGCCTCGGTGTCCCCACAGTGCACCCACAGTCCTTTGCATGCACCGGTGCGCCCTTAAAACTGCAGGAGCCTTCTTACAGGCATGATTTTTATGATCGCGCATTGCATTTGTTTGACTTTATTAGGCTAAAACTTTTGTTCTAACTCAGACTTTCAGTTTCATGATGCAGGCCCCAGGTGCTACACAGTTAATGGTCCCTGAGTGCACCACAGCTTTCGCTATAAAACAATCTCTCTACAGCCATATTTGGGGGCTGCCACAGGGGTGGCCAGAGGTTTCCAAGGAGGGATGTGGCCGCCCCTTGGAGGCGCCCTTGACATTAAGAGGTGGGGAGATACAGTATATTGTCACACTGGGCCTCCTGACCCTTTGGGCCAGTAAGGCCAGTGTCTCTCTCCGGTAGGCGATCACCTCTTTATGGTGTCTTTCATACTGCTCCATCAGGGCTGCCGGTTCCTCCCGGATGCCCCTCAGAACAGATATTTTTTCCACCTTCAGACCTGAGGAGCTCTTCACTACATTGGCAGCGAATGTTTCTGCACCAGTGGGCTTGAGTGCGTGGGGGGAAGGAGGGGCGTGTGGTGACAAGGAAGCAGGATGGTTGGGGTTTGGTGATCTACCAGACTGAAAGGTATTCTGGGGACTCAGGGGACAGTGTCGCCCTGATGTAGAGGGGCCTATAGGAGGGATGGCTGATGTAGAGGAGCCAGGTGTGGAGGTGCCACACATTGAGGAACCCTGGTGATCACACTACAGGGGGACAAATGTTGGTGGGCCAAGAGGAAGTGGCTGGGGAGTAGAAAGCACAGATGTCTGGGAGGTGGGTAGACTACAGAGATTTATGCACCCCGGGACTCCCTCAAGTGCTTCTGAGATCTAGGATGGCCAATACTCGGTCCTCCCCAGGAGTGAGAGAATGCAGACTGGTGCTCCCCCCAGCCCACCTCACCTGCTCCCTCCAGAGTGCTGCAACCATCCTTTTGGTGATGCTGACATCGTCCCTGCACTTCCTCCTCATACCCTCTGCCAGGCGGCAGCAGCCATGGCCCGCAGAATGTATCTTTTTTCTTTCATCTCCTGCTATATATTTTCCTGATATATATTTGTCTTTTGCAAAGTGCATCGTGGTATAGGAAACGTACCCCAGAGCAGGACTTCAGACTAAACCATTTTCGGGAAGGGTAGGTGTGCTTGGGGTGAAAAAACTTTACATTAACTGGTGAGATAGATTAATTTTATCTGTACTTTTTTGAATATGAAGAATTATATTATTTTGGGGGATATCTCCCTATTTTAATGCTGGAGGGAGCCCCTCCCCCCAAATTTATGCCTGACCCACAAACCCACACACTGTTCACAGATGAGAACAGCGCAGACCCTGCACGGTCATGTTTGGCAACTCCTTCCAATTTTATAGCCCAAACCAGGAGTAAAAGATGTCGAAAATCAGACCCTTCATAAACTTTTCTATCTTCAATGATACTCCATAATGCTGCTTAAAATGAAGCAATGCACGCACAAGTTAAAGCTCTTTTCGTTTTAATGAATGAGGAAAGAAATAGTTTTGGATAAAGAAATGAATTAGTCTTTTTTTTCCATGTGAGCATCCTCCTGCAGCCTTTAAATATGGAAAAGTGGCTGATGGATGGACTTCTGAGTGAAACTCATTACCCCAAATTTTCTTAAATTGGCTTATATATTTACAACATGGTGACTGCAACAATAATACACCTACGACTGTGGTGTTCTACCTAGAGCACCACTAGAGGGAGCTCACACATTCTATTGTACTTGCCACAGTAACAACAGTGATGTATAGGAACAGTTAGAAGCCGGTAATTTATATATAAAAAATGTAATTTCATTAATCTGAATGGGTGGGCCCAGCTGTCAATCCCACCCAGGCCTATCCATAGCTCCGCCTCTGTGTCAGTCCATCTCTTTGCAGTCCAAGTTGTACATCTACCAATCTGGACAGCAAATTTACAACCGTTCTGTTTCGGTGGTTATATTTAAGGAATGTCACATTAGTAAATTCACGCTTTACATGAACATCTGAAATGGGCAGAGACAAAATCTGCAGTACAGGCAGACCAATGTCTTTAAAACTCCTTTTTCCTTCAGCACCCTCATACTGCAAAACCTCAATCCAAAGTTCTCCATGTTGTTCATCTCTGTGAAACTGCAACAGGAGAGCTCTCTCCACTGGTTTTCTAATTCACCAAGGGAACAGGAAAGGCCCTCTTTTGGTAGGCTGCCTACTGCAGGTAATCTTACCCGGGGATGTAGCATCTCCAGCTTACTCAAGTGACTCTGGAAGTCGCATTTGATACTGTGTCCAGAAGCAGTCCATGCTGCGCTTAGGAATGACGTCTGTTTCAGTGTAGAATTGACTGTAAATTCCTAGCAAAAAAAACTGCCAGAAAAGTATTGCAAAATTGCTGTTAATCACTGTAAAACCCCCAGCTCCATGGGTGTCCCTACAGGTGGCTGCCCTTTGCTGCCAGGCTTGCTGTCACCTTCGTCTGTGCCCATGTGTCAAGTAGGGCAAAATGGGGTAGGTGAAAATAGAATTTCCCCAAGGGGAGTAACAAAGTACCTTCATTTCATTTAGAAAAGAATTCCAAAATGTCTTTTACAGGTTTTGTCGTATGTAAATTACAGCAATTGTCTTTTTTAAACAGAAAAATAACAATTAACTGTAATCTAGTTTAAAATGTTATCATGTATTCTATTCAAATTATTGAAGTTACCTGGCAACTGGAATTGGCAAATACTATTGATTCCAATGAAACATTTGAAACCACAAAATCACATGAAGAAAACGTACGCTGACCGTTACTGAAACGACCTGGTATCTGTTTCATACCTCACTTTACAACACACAGGACTTTTTTTTAACAATTTAAAGGCACAAGTTATTTTACGTCATGGCCAAGCCACCTTTGCTAGTTTAATGGCAGAAAAATAGTCAAAGCCAGGCGCCTGGTCCACAAGGGATGTACTCAGTCACTGCTGTGTTTATGGTTTAAACATGCTATAAACTAATTTTTTCTAACATTTTCTTTAAGAGCTAGGTGCACTTGCACCTTGGTGGATTGCTATTATATTTGTGGATTTGCCAGGTAGAAGAAAAGAATGCTTCTCTACAGAGATACAGAAACAAATCTGCTTGTACACAATGTGAAAGCGTTTGAGCAGACCATCTACAACAACAGCAGGATTCCACCAAAGTAGAGGTCTGCATTCCCGTAGAATCCATGGCAATTAAGTGCAGGGCAGGACAAACTTTCATTTTTGAATGCAGGAGCACAAGGGAAGTGACTGATATGCTCGCAGTAAAAAGAATGAAACAAGTGCTTTTTGTTATCAAACAATTATTTATTTGCATGAGTAAATAGAAAATTACACAACAAAGTATAGCACGATATCACAACATTACATTGTCTCAAAGCGCTTTAGAGCACCCCCACCCAAAGCCCCCAGTGAGTAAGCCATAGGCGACAGTGGCAAGGAAAAACTCCCTAGAAGGAAGAAACCTTGGGAGGCACCAGACTCAAAGGGGAAGCCCAAACCTCCAGGGGCCGGCAGGGAGAGTGAAAAACACACACATCAGATAACTGCAACAGGTATTCTTCTACATATCCTATACATATGCATGGTACAGTGGTTAGCACTGTTGCCTCACACCTCTGGGAACATTTATCCATTTTCTAAAACCGCTTCTCCTGTTCAGGGATGTGGGGATCAATTTGCCTTTTGGAACAGGCGGTCAGATGGATCCCAGAGGCTACAGGCACGAGGCAGGGAACAACCCAGGATGGGACACCAACCCATCACAGGGCAGGCTCACACACACAGATCATTCACACACACACACACACAAACACACACACAAAAACTCACCATTCATTCACACACCATTCATAAACACCATTCACACACCAGTCACTCACACAGCATTCACTCACACACACACCATTCATAAACACCATTCACACAGCATTCACTCACACACACCATTCATAAACACCAGACACACACCAGTCACTCACACACCATTCACTCCCCATTCACACACACATAGACCATTCACATACACCATATACTCACACACACCATTCACTCACACACGCCATTACCACTCACACTCACTCACACATGCCATTACCTCACACACACCATTCACACACCTGTCACTCACACACACCATTCACTCACACGCCATTACCTCACACACACCATTCAATCACCATTCTCATACACACACACACACACACACACCACTTACACACACCATTCACACCCATCATTACCAAACACACTCACATACCATTGACATATACCACATTCCCATTTGATGTGGACACCTTCACACTGTCTGCTTCTAGATTATTTATGTTCAGGTGTTCCACTAATAATTTGTCCACTTTAGTTCCAGCAATTTCCCAATTAAGAGCATTCAGCTGGAATTCACTGTCTACAACCTCTATCTCCACATCCAAAATTTCCAATTCAAATTCTGAATTAAAACCCCTCTCTGCAGTCTCCTCCAATTTGACCTCTCCAATTTGTATTTCGACAATTTCAAATTTATCATTTACACCATCTAGCTCAAACTGGCAGAGGTCGACCACTACGGCTCCTATTTTCAGCCTGTCTTGGTGGTCATATGCAGGCTTTATGGAGACTGTCCTTTCATTTAACAGAAAAACCTCTAACCCATGCATGTCTAACCCCTTATCCCTCCCAGGCTGGTTGATGGGTGGAGTTGCTGGGGAGCACTCTCCTTCTTCACCCCAGCAGATGATCTCATCCCACTTGTCCCAGGCTGCCCAATACACATCATCCGTCCAGCTAACTGCCTTGGCAATTGGCTTTCGGGTGTGTGACACGATGGAACGGTCAGCCTGGTCAGAGGGTGATTCTGCTGGGGAGCACAGCTCTTCCTCATCTTCCCAGTCAATCACTTCCATCCACTTGTCCCAAGTTGCCCAGTATCGATCGTTGCTCCAGCTGACAGCTTTTGCAATTCGTTTGTTTCTGAATGAGGAAAAACACACAAGCAATACAATAGAGCTGTCAGTCACTCCTGGCACATGGAATTCAGTTCTGCACTGACACCTTCGCAATGAACAACTGCATTATAGCATAGGAAACTAGTTAACTTTCACATACAATTTACATATAATCAAGAAAGAAGCCTGGAACAATTTTAAATTTTACTAAATGGCAATATACTGATTTTAGTCACCAAACAAACTTTTCAGGTCTTGCTTCACTACTTTTATCTGTGTTTGTTGCAATACATCTGCCCTCTCCTGGTCTGCTGGAATATCATTGCTGTAGGCAGCACCGAGCGCAACCACCCGCATCCTCTTCCGAATGCAACATGAAAGCGCGGGAAAGCGCACGTGCAAAAGTGAAATATCATCTAGACTTTGCGGCACAGGAAACTAGCCGACTTGCACATAAAATTTAAATATAACCAACACAGTAGCCCGCAACAATATTCACTTTATTTAAAAGCAATGAACTAATTTACTCACAAGAGTATTTTGTAATATAGTATCTCATAGAAAATGTTGATTCTGAAAGGAAACTAAAGGTTTTCTGACAAATGTAGTGGGGTGTACTCATTTATGCTGAGCACTGTATATATATGGTGGTGCAGTGGTTAACACTGTTGCCTCACACCTCTGCAGAGCAGAAAAGCAACGTACCTCGTCATCTTGGTGCAGAAAACAAGTGAAGCTGCGTCTTTCAAACCGGCAGCGTCCCACGTGCCGAAGAGTCAAATGTAATCAAGCAACACGGCCCACACAATTAAATAATAACATCATAATAATTATAGCTCTTGTATAATTATTCTATATATTATTCTATAATTAGAGGAACAGACTTTTATGTCAATAAAATGGGCACGAGGCAGGGAACAACCTAGGATGGGGGGCCAGCCCATCACAGGTCACACTCACATACCATTCACTCTCACATGCACACCTATGGGCAATTTAGTAACTCCAATTAGCCTCAGCATGTTTTTGATTGTGGGGGTACACCGGAGTACCCGGAGGAAACCCCACGAGGACACGGGGAGAACATGCAAACTCCACACACATGTAATCCAGGCAGAGACTCGAACCTGGGTCCCAGAGGTGTGAGGCAACAGTGTTAACCACTGCACCACCATATATATACAGTGCTCAGCATAAATGAGTACACCCCACTACATTTGTCAGAAAACCTTTAGTTTCCTTTCAGAATCAACATTTTCTATGAGATACTATATTACAAAATACTCTCACAAATGTGGGCCATTGATTGCAAACAAGATTTGTTGATTTGCACACACAAAAAAGTGATTTTCCTAACAAATTCACTCAAGCCCATGTTGCATAAATGAGTACATCCCAATTATAGTCTTAGGAGAAAAGCCACACTTAAGACTACAAAATTCTAATTAACAGGCATTCAACCACAGGTGAGTCTAATGATTCATTTAAGAGGTGTCCAGCAGACAGGTGACTATAAAAGGGCATTACTTAACAAAGAAAAGCCCTTCCCATTTCATGCTGTCAGCAATGGCTCCACATGGAAGAGAAATGTCACAAAATCTGAGAAAGGCAATCATTTCTTTACACAAAAAAGGTGAGGGCTACAAGAAGATCAGCAAAGCTTTACCTATCAGTCAAAATACTGTAGCAAAAGTGATCCAAAAATTTAAGAAAGATGGAAGTGCAACGATCTTACAGCGACGTCCAGGCCGTCCACGGAAGTTAACATCTCGAGAGGAGCGTCTGCTGATGAGAAGGGTTGAAGAAAATCGCCATGCAAGTTCACTGCAGTTAGCTAAAGTAGTAGAAAGCCAAACTGGAGTGACCGTTTCCCGTGACACCATACGGCGCACACTGCAGAGGAATGGCATGCATGGGTATCGTCCACGAAGGAAGCCTCTCCTAAAGCCCATGCACAAAAAAGCACGCCTAGAATTTGCTAGGGCCCATGCGGAAAAAGATGAAGACTACTGGGACTCTATACTCTGGAGTGATGAGACAAAAATCCCTGTTTTTGGAACTACTTGTTTCAAAACTGTATGGCGTCGTAAAGGTGAGGATTTCAAAGAAAAATGCATGGTGCCTACAGTGAAGCATGGTGGTGGCAGTGTCCTTATGTGGGGCTGCATGAGTGCTGCTGGTGTTGGGGAGCTGCATTTCATTGATGGTATCATGAACTCAACAATGTACTGCTCTATACTGAAGGAGAAGATGCTGCCATCTCTCCATGCACTTAGTCGTCGTGCACTTTTCCAACACGACAATGATCCAAAACACACATCTAAAGCTACTGTTGCATTTCTGAAGAAGAACACGGTGAAGGTGATTGAATGGCCAAGTATGTCTCCTGATCTGAACCCAATCGAACACCTGTGGGGAATTCTGAAGCGACAAGTTGAGCATCACTCTCCATCCAGGCTCTGAAACAGGTTATTCTTGAAGGATGGAAAAAGATAGATGTTGCAATATGTCACCAACTTGTTCATTCCATGCCTAGAAGACTTGGTGCTGTCCTTAAAAATCACGGCGGTCATACAAAATACTAGATGTAGTACATTTTGTTGCGGGGTGTATTCATTTTTGCTTCAACCAATTTGAGTAAAACTGAAGATTTTGTGATCTAAGTTATATTATTAACCTTAATTTCATGTTATGGAGTTAAACAAGTGTTCAATAAAACTCAGCCTTGTGAAAATTTTGGAAGTTATTCTTTTGTTCATTGAGCTACTGATTACATTCGTACTTTTCAAAGGGGGTGTACTCATTTATGCTGAGCACTGTATATGTAAATATATATATATATATATATAATTATGGACAAAATATAATCGTGATTTAATGTATCCCTTCTGCTCTTAAAAAAGCGCAATATGTCTGAATGACGAATATGTCTATTACGTTTTAATAATCTTGTTAATATTTGTTTACCTTTTTTTCTGTAATCACTCTGTTAAAGCAATTTTTAAATCTAGCTGTGAAATTGATGATGCTGTTATTCTGACTGTCTGAACATAAGTGAGGGGATGGATGCACTATTCTATGGAGGCCTCTGAAGAGAATAAATTATCCCAATATTATATTGAGAGAGATGATTAAATCAGAGCTAGATAAGATTTTAACAACTCTGAGCTATTAGTTAAGTTCTTCCCAAATGAGTTTGATGGGCCGAAAGGCCTCCTCTAATTTGTACATTTCTTATGTTCTAAGACATACAGTACTGTGTGAAAGTCTTAGGCAGTCCAAAGAAATGTTTAAAGCTGTTTATCTGGGTAGCAAGTGTACTTTGACTTAGAATAAATGACACAATTTAACATTAGAACATGTGCAAATTAAGAGTAACACAATAAAAACTAGTAATAACTTCTTCTGTTTTCTAAAGCGTTACTGATATCCAGTTGGATGGCTAGATGAACACCGCTTCAGTTCCCAAACTTCTCCCCAGGGGCACCTCAGCCGTTCCATGATTTTGTTAAATTTCACCAACAGCTCAATTAAATAATTAATTATACTGGTTTAAAAAGTCAGTGACAGATTGACTAGCTGTACTGTATGAGGTGTGCTAGTGGCCAAGTCAAAAAATACATGGCTGCACTGGATGGTCGTTACAAATACTAGGATGATTTTAGCAGAGGTTCTGAAATGGCTAAGCTGACACACTTTGACAGGCATAATGTAGCTGAAGTTCAGCCTGTAGCTGAAGACTCTGCCCCACTGCAGAAGTTCAAGGGAATTCTGCTTTTCCTTCTCCATCACTTCCTGGATGGCCTCTTTCGAAGACCTCTTCATGCACACCCTAGCCAGATGCACTGAGAGGCTTGGCTGTGTCTTCTTGCACACGGGGCAGAGCAGGAAATGCCTGCTCGAAGCACTGGGGATAAAATTAAATTAAAAAAAGTCATAAATAAAGATTAGATTTGATTCATTACTTTTAGTTGAATAAAGAAACAGTCCAGTCATCATCAACACTGTTCGTTTCACAGTGGTTTGGATAAATAACATTTGCATATCCTGATGGCTCCTAGACTGAGTAAAGTACATAATCACAGCTATTGAAACATGTTAACTAATTACTTACATTTATATTAAAATAAAATTTAATTAATTAAATTAAACTTAAGCTGCTTCAAAATATTATTTTAGGTTTGTAATGTACATAATCATAGCTATTGAAACATGTTGACTAATTACTTACATTTATATTAAAATAAAATTTAATTAATTAAATTAAACAAGTTGCTTCAAAATATTGTTTTAGTTTTGTAATGGATGCAATTTAAGTTTTAACAATAGCAGTCAGTGGTCAGAGACTTTTGCACAGTGTCAGTAAAGTAGAACAAGTTTATCCACAATTTCTACAGATTCTAATGAAATGAACAGTCCATTATTGGGATGGCTGAGGTCCTTCACGATCTTCTTGGCCTTGGTCCAGCACCGCCTGCTGTAGATTGAGTGCAGGTCAGGGAGCTCGGTGCAGATGGTGCGCTCAGCTGATCGCACAACCCTCTGTAGAGCTCGTCTGTCCTGCATGGTGCTGTTCCCGAACCAGGTTTCCTCCCAGAGTACGTGCAGATCAGTTGCATTGGGGAGTCCATACTGTGATGCTGAGTGAGTGTAGTAGGAGTTTGAGAGATGAAACTCCTGATGATTTACTCCCTCGGCTAACTAACCAGAACAGGATCATACCAATACCAAAATTATAAGTTTATAAATGTTTTTCACTACCCTGATTCATTCAGTTATTTCTGTTTGTTAATTCCACCCCCCAAGCAAATACATAAACAAACAAACAAACAAATATTGAGGGGGGATGTGTCAGAGGTGATAGAATCAGTGGATGAATCTAAAAAAAAAGTCATGATTTTTTTCTCTCCAAAACATAATTCACAAAAGTTAGGTAAGACATTGACATGTTATGACAGTAGCATGATGCAGAGGAACAAACAGAAGGAAATATCAAACTAAACCTGAGTCAATTAGGACTAATTACACTAAATTACGTGGAACACACAAAATACCTAAAACCACTTAATAAACAAACAACAAATATTGCATTAGATAAACTATACTGATGCCTGAGAGAAGTTGTTGTGCAAGCTGCAGCAAGTACGTAAGGCACAGGTGCAGAGACACTACATATAGTGCAAACTAATTTAAAAGTATACAGTACACACAATGATTCCTGAAAAATCAAAATACCGTGGAATACTAATGAAATACTTATCAGGATGATGATGATGATGATGATGATGATGATAGAAATAATAAAGAATTAGTTTAAGGTATTATGCAATTGACATGTACAATTAAAAAAGAAATTGCACCAGACATTTCCTGTGGCAAAGAAGGGTTGCTTTGTGGCATGTCGCCGACAGGATGTCATGGGCAGGAGGGTAGGCAGGCAGGGCAGCACAGGCAGAAGGGCTGGCGGGCAGCCAGAACTGTTTTGCCACTGCAGTTTGTTTTACAGTTTCATCTGCATTTGTTTCCCCAAGGTATAACAGCAGCTAATTTATGAACATGCTGCTTTTCAGAAAAGAAGTTTAATTTCCAGGAGCATGACCAGTGCACACATTTAGTGTTGACGGTTCTTTGTAAAATGGATGTCCTGTACTTTTATTGATCTGTCCGTCCGTCCATCCATCCATCCATCCATCCATTTTCTAACTACTTCTGATGAAGTTCCGGGTTATGAGGTATCCTGAAGCCCAGGCCATATGGGACACACACACACACATAGGGTATACCTATCTTTATGGGGCGAGCTCATTCACATCTATGGGATAAATGCTAACGCTAACTATGACAAGCTTAACCCCCACCCTGCCATAACCATAAGTAACCAAGCAAAATACAAGAGATTTTGCATTTCTAGTTTTTCCATAGCAGTCACAGATTTTTATAAAATAGAGTTTTCCCTTATGGGGACCAGGAAACCAGTCCCCATAAGGGAAAAAAACGGCTATTTATCACGTTATGGGGACATTGTGTCCCCATAAGGACAGGTATACCCGCTCGCACACACACACACACACACACACACACACACACATACACACACACACATGCACACAGATGGATAGATAAACACAGTTACTGTGGATGTCGATCCTGTATTAATAAGACAGAACTGTCATACTTAATAGGATCATATCCCTAGTTCTACATATGCATAATTATATTTAATACAAATGACACTTTAATGTTAATTTCTACAGCTGAACAGAAGACGCTTCAGAGAGTGGTGAGGATGACAGAGAAAATAATTCTCCAGGCTCTCTCCCATCGGTTCAAGAACTTCACTACTCACGTTGCCACAATAGATCCATTAAGATCGTAAAAGATCCCACGCACCCATAAGCTGTTTGAACTTCTGCCCTCTGGTAAACGTTACCGCAGTATGCATTGCAGAACAACCAGATTTAATAACAGCTTCTACCCCCAAGCCATCAGAATACTAAACGCTAATGAACATAAGTTTATGTGAAGCCCTTCTCTCTCTTACTCTCTGTGCACTTTATTACCGCAACTGGTATTAAGTTTACTTTTTATTTATATAGTGCAATAATATAATCAGGAATGGTGCGTGAGTGTGCCCTGCGATGGGCTGGCCCCCCATTCTGGGTTGTTCCGTGCCCCGTGCCCAGTGCTTCCGGGATAGGCTCCGGACCCCCCGCGACCCAGTAGGATAAGCGGTTTGGAAAATGGATGGTGGGATGGATGTATACGTAACTAACAAGGGGACTTTGCGGGTGGTTCAAGAGTATGCCCTAGGTGATACTGCTTCACTGCGTTCAGTTGGCGCTATCTGCAGACATCGTAACACTGTATGGCTCTTGTTCCGAAAAAACATTATCAAAAGAAGGAAAAAAATAATATTTAAAGAAGACAAAAAAAACATCCAAGGGAAAAAAATTTACAAAAAAATTATATCCGAAGAAGAAGGAAAAACATGCAAAGGAAAAAAAAAAACAAACTTTGTCCAAACAAACTTGACACTGTTGATTTAAGGACTTCAAGACACTGTAAACACAGCGGGCAGATACCTGTCCACAGTGCATTTCTGCTGATATCTTTCAGGTAAGAGCAGTGCTGATAAATGTCATCAATGAGGTAACCTTTCAAATATGGCAGTTTAAAAAATCTCCTGATATATCATGAACATTGGCTTATCAATAGTCTAAATTGAAATAATTTCTGACATAGGTTTGTTTGATGTTTAATTTTGAGTATTCCATTGGGCTGTGCAAATTAAGTATTTAATTTATAGGCACTGACAAATACTGATTTAACAAATATGTAACCTTTCTACAAAATGAACACTTGTTTGCTAGTTTGAAAATAACAGAATAAACACTGAATATTTTGTAGTTTAATTTAAAGGCACCAACATTTAAACACGGTGAAATCTTTCTTATCCAGTTACAATAAAAGCAAATCTGCTGAGACTGCGACTCTGTTCTCAAAACTGTAAGTTCATCAGAGGTGGAGACTTCCAGTCCACAGGGTACAAATCCAGACCAAGATTTTGTTTCAACCAACCAGTAGTATAAGAAGTCACATTCACAGAGCACTCAACTGGTTGGTTAAAACAAAATCTTGGTCTGGATTTGTACTCTCTGGACCTAAAATCTCCAGCTTTGAAGTTCATATGCAAAATAAGCCCACTATTTCACTAAAGCTTCAGGATAGTCTGTTCAATATAGTACTGTGTTCAAAACCAAATACACAAAAAGACATTTTGCAAGCAAATCCAAACACAAGTGGACACATACACCGGTTCACACTACGCCATTCCACACTAATGAATTTACAGCACCACTGGGTAGGAATAAGGCTTGATGCGATAAACCACCTATAACATTATATATCACAGACCTGCTCAAAGAGAAGAGGCGGAAAGCATCAAGGGAAAACTTTCAGAGTGAAGGAACCAAACTGGGCAGGGAATATTGCCCCTCCCCCTGCTTCCCGTGGGCCATAGATATGGGGGCTGAACTCATATACCTGATGTCAGTGTCATGCTGAGAAAAGTTCTGTTGGGCTAAAGAGACGGGAATATGGAGGCTCATGGACTCAGTTCTTAATTAGATTGGCCCACTGGAGCGTCCCGAGGTCCCACGTGACACAGGGTATTTATGTCCCGGCCTCACCTTCTTGCGTGACGCAAGAAATAAAAATAGAATAGAAATAGAAATAAAACTTTATGTAGGTAAACTCAAAACGCCTTCACTAGTCACACTGGCTGACTATCTCAAACGATTATAAAGCAGCATTTTGAAAACTGCTTTTTCTAAATAACAGGTACAACACTTACCTTGGCTTCTGGCCAAATGCCTTTCACAGCTTGGCACTCCAACGAAACGAAATTTGTATTTCCCCCTACCTCGTTGTCCCTTCAGTTCCTTCTGGAACTGGAACAAGAGCCAGACAGTGTTACGATGTCTGCAGATAGTGCCAAACAGATAAGGTGCAAAGACAGACGCAAAAATAAAACGAAGCAATTAGAGCCAACCAGTTGCTCAGATGCTGCTGTAGTGATTGAAGAACTTTTGTCGGAAGTTGACATAATGTCTTTTAACATTTGCTTTCATAGCGCTGTTCTACATTAAACATTTTGAAACGAAGCAGCCGAACTCGTGCCAGCGGTACGAAACGCGTCGAAGTTTCCCGACTCGACGCTGGAAAAGGCAGGGGCCGGACTGACTGTAGGGGGCGTGGCCAGAGACAGCCTGGCCACTGTTCCAAATCATGGGTGCATGTTACAAGTCCGGAACATATTTTAACTTAGTACTAACTTAGCATCATATTTGATCTAATTCGACTGAATATTCCAGGTTTCCATCTCTCATGCATCTGGTGTGACGTGTTTTCAGACTCTCAGGCTGGCGCAAAGAAATCTTACGGCAAGTCTATTTTACACTAGTATAAACGTAAAATCAGCGACACCAAAGGCGTTGGAGTAGTTTGCAAAACCTACAGACTATTTAAAAGGTAACACAACTGTTACATAGGTTTTATATCCGTGTGTCTGGGTGTGCAGACTTGTGGCGAATTGAACGTCTGACTCCGGTCAGCTGAGCAAAGTTGGTAACCTTGGTATTGTGTGTAGGAGATTCGGTATAACTATAATTTCGTTCTCCATTTACATGCCGGAAGTGTCTTTAAGTGTTATGTAGTTTTGCCTGAAACGCAAAAATAAAAGAAAGCAATTAGAACTAACCAGTTGCTGCTGTAGTGATTGAAGAGCTTTTGTCGGAAGTTGGATTCGAACCCAAGCCTTACTTCGGAGAACAGAATGCACCTTACTTCGGAAGGCTGTTTACGTTGAGTCGGGCGAATGAGACCACTCGGCCATGGGGCAGTTTCCAGTTAAGCCCTAAGGAGTAGGTTAAGTCCAGCCTTGGCTTCCAAGCTGACGTTTTTCTACATATGTGCTTGTGTATCATGGACAGTAAGAGGGGGCAGGCAAGGAGAGAATTTCTCTTTGGTGATCAATAGAGTGTTATTATTATAACGTCTAAAACGTATGATGGTCTGTCGATAAATCAATAACAATATGAATGAAGTCAATGTTTATCTAAAGAAATCAGAATGACAGTATATGTTATTTAACAACCTGAACACAACACGAAACGTTAGCAGTAACATATGATGCTCTGCTGCCTTCAGTGAAAGTCCTGACATAATGTCTTTTAACATTTGCTTTCATAGCGCTGTTCTACATTAAACATTTTGAAACGAAGCAGCCGAACTCGTGCCAGCGGTACGAAACGCGTCGAAGTTTCCCGACTCGACGCTGGAAAAGGCAGGGGCCGGACTGACTGTTGGGGGCGTGGCCAGAGACAGCCTGGCCACTGTTCCAAATCATGGGTGCATGTTACAAGTCCGGAACATATTTTAACTTAGTACTAACTTAGCATCATATTTGATCTAATTCGACTGAATATTCCAGGTTTCCATCTCTCATGCATCTGGTGTGACGTGTTTTCAGACTCTCAGGCTTGCGCAAAGAAATCTTACGGCAAGTCTATTTTACACTAGTATAAACGTAAAATCAGCGACACCAAAGGCGTTGGAGTAGTTTGCAAAACCTACAGACTATTTAAAAGGTAACACATGGCTTTCTTTTATTTTGGCGTTTCAGGCAAAACTACATAACACTTAAAGACACTTCCGGCATGTAAATGGAGAACGAAATTATAGTTATACCGAATCTCCTACACACAATACCAAGGTTACCAACTTTGCTCAGCTGACCGGAGTGAGACGTTCAATTCCCGTAAGATTTCTTTGCGCTAGCCTGAGAGTCTGAAAACACGTCACACCAGATGCATGAGAGATGGAAACCTGGAATATTCAGTCGAATTAGATCAAATATGATGCTAAGTTAGTACTAAGTTAAAATATGTTCCGGACTTGTAACATGCACCCATGATTTGGAACAGTGGCCAGGCTGTCTCTGGCCACGCCCCCTACAGTCAGTCCGGCCCCTGCCTTTTCCAGCGTCGAGTCGGGAAACTTCGACGCGTTTCGTACCGCTGGCACGAGTTCGGCTGCTTCGTTTCAAAATGTTTAATGTAGAACAGCGCTATGAAAGCAAATGTTAAAAGACATTATGTCAGGACTTTCACTGAAGGCAGCAGAGCATCATATGTTACTGCTAACGTTTCGTGTTGTGTTCAGGTTGTTAAATAACATATACTGTCATTCTGATTTCTTTAGATAAACATTGACTTCATTCATATTGTTATTGATTTATCGACAGACCATCATACGTTTTAGACGTTATAATAATAACACTCTATTGATCACCAAAGAGAAATTCTCTCCTTGCCTGCCCCCTCTTACTGTCCATGATACACAAGCACATATGTAGAAAAACGTCAGCTTGGAAGCCAAGGCTGGACTTAACCTACTCCTTAGGGCTTAACTGGAAACTGCCCCATGGCCGAGTGGTCTCATTCGCCCGACTCAACATAAACAGCCTTCCGAAGTAAGGTGTATTCTGTTCTCCGAAGTAAGGTGTGGGTTCGAATCCAACTTCCGACAAAAGTTCTTCAATCACTACAGCAGCAATTGGTTAGTTCTAATTGCTTTCTTTTATTTTTGCGTTTCAGGCAAAACTACATAACACTTAAAGACACTTCCGGCATGTAAATGGAGAACGAAATTATAGTTATACCGAATCTCCTACACCCAATACCAAGGTTACCAACTTTGCTCAGCTGACCGGAGTCAGACGTTCAATTCGCCACAAGTCTGCACACCCAGACACACGGATATAAAACCTATGTAACAGTTGTGTTACCTTTTAAATAGTCTGTAGGTTTTGCAAACTACTCCAACGCCTTTGGTGTCGCTGATTTTACGTTTATACTAGTGTAAAATAGACTTGCCGTAAGATTTCTTTGCGCCAGCCTGAGAGTCTGAAAACACGTCACACCAGATGCATGAGAGATGGAAACCTGGAATATTCAGTCGAATTAGATCAAATATGATGCTAAGTTAGTACTAAGTTAAAATATGTTCCGGACTTGTAACATGCACCCATGATTTGGAACAGTGGCCAGGCTGTCTCTGGCCACGCCCCCTACAGTCAGTCCGGCCCCTGCCTTTTCCAGCGTCGAGTCGGGAAACTTCGACGCGTTTCATACCGCTGGCGCGAGTTCGGCTGCTTCGTTTCAAAATGTTTAATGTAGAACAGCGCTATGAAAGCAAATGTTAAAAGACATTATGTCAGGACTTTCACTGAAGGCAGCAGAGCATCATATGTTACTGCTAACGTTTCGTGTTGTGTTCAGGTTGTTAAATAACATATACTGTCATTCTGATTTCTTTAGATAAACATTGACTTCATTCATATTGTTATTGATTTATCGACAGACCATTATACGTTTTAGACGTTATAATAATAACACTCTATTGATCACCAAAGAGAAATTCTCTCCTTGCCTGCCCCCTCTTACTGTCCATGATACACAAGCACATATGTAGAAAAACGTCAGCTTGGAAGCCAAGGCTGGACTTAACCTACTCCTTAGGGCTTAACTGGAAACTGCCCCATGGCCGAGTGGTCTCATTCGCCCGACTCAACGTAAACAGCCTTCCGAAGTAAGGCGTGGGTTCGAATCCAACTTCCGACAAAAGTTCTTCAATCACTACAGCAGCAACTGGTTAGTTCTAATTGCTTTCTTTTATTTTTGCGTTTCAGGCAAAACTACATAACACTTAAAGACACTTCCGGCATGTAAATGGAGAACGAAATTATAGTTATACCGAATCTCCTACACACAATACCAAGGTTACCAACTTTGCTCAGCTGACCGGAGTGAGACGTTCAATTCCCGTAAGATTTCTTTGCGCCAGCCTGAGAGTCTGAAAACACGTCACACCAGATGCATGATAGATGGAAACCTGGGATATTCAGTCGAATCAGATCAAATATGATGCTAAGTTAGTACTAAGTTAAAATATGTTCCGGACTTGTAACATGCACCCATGATTTGGAACAGTCAGCAGGCTGTCTCTGGCCACGCCCCCTACACTCGGTCCGGCCCCTGGCTTTTCCTGAATTCTGATTTCTTTAGATAAACATTGACTTCATTCATATTGTTATTGATTTATCGACAGACCATCATACGTTTTAGACGTCATAATAACAACACTCTATTGATCCCCAAAGAGAGAAATTCTCTCCTTGCCTGCCCCCTCTTACTGTCCATGATACACAAGCACATATGTAGAAAAACGTCAGCTTGGAAGCCAAGGCTGGACTTAACCTACTCCTTAGGGTTCAACTGGAAACTGCCCCATGGCCGAGCGGTCTCAAGCCTCCCACGCAGCGTAAATGGCCTTTCAAAGTAAGGTGTATTCTGTTCTCCGAAGTAAGGCGTGGGTTCAAATCCAACTTCCGACAAAAGTTCTTCAATCGCTACAGCAGAATTTGAGCAACTGCTTGGCTTTAATTGCTTTGTTTTATTTTTGCGTTTCAGGCAAAACTACATAACACTTAAAGACACTTCCGGCATGTAAATGGAGAACGAAATTATAGTTATACCGAATCTCCTACACACAATACCAAGGTTACCAACTTTGCTCAGCTGACCGGAGTGAGACGTTCAATTCCCGTAAGATTTCTTTGCGCCAGCCTGAGAGTCTGAAAACACGTCACACCAGATGCATGAGAGATGGAAACCTGGGATATTCAGTCGAATTAGATCAAATATGATGCTAAGTTAGTACTAAGTTAAAATATGTTCCGGACTTGTAACATGCACCCATGATTTGGAACAGTGGCCAGGCTGTCTCTGGCCACGCCCCCTACAGTCAGTCCGGCCCCTGCCTTTTCCAGCGTCTAGTCGGGAAACTTCGACGCATTTCGTACCGCTGGCACGAGTTCGGCTGCTTCGTTTCAAAATGTTTAATGTAGAACAGCGCTATGAAAGCAAATGTTAAAAGACATTATGTCAGGACTTTCACTGAAGGCAGCAGAGCATCATATGTTACTGCTAACGTTTCGTGTTGTGTTCAGGTTGTTAAATAACATATACTGTCATTCTGATTTCTTTAGATAAACATTGACTTCATTCATATTGTTATTGATTTATCGACAGACCATCATACGTTTTAGACATTATAATAATAACACTCTATTGATCACCAAAGAGAAATTCTCTCCTTGCCTGCCCCCTCTTACTGTCCATGATACACAAGCACATATGTAGAAAAACGTCAGCTTGGAAGCCAAGGCTGGACTTAACCTACTCCTTAGGGTTTAAACCTGAAGAACAAAACAGTGAATCTGTTCTGACTGAAGTAAAACCACCTTGATAATCGACAGCAGCACCGATCAGCTCAGTCCTACATACAGAGCCAGCTGGACCAAAGAGCTGAATAAGAGGGTGGATGTGAACAGTAAAGTCTTACATGCTTTATAGAAACACGGTACAGCCACATCTGTACTATTACACAGGACACATGTGAGGAACAGGAGACATTAACAAAGAGCATGAAAATAGCTAGAGATTATCACACAACATGTTGCACTATTTTGTAAAAACAGGCCTGCAGTTGTTCCCCAGCAGCACAGGGCACAAGGCAAGGGCTCACTCTGGATGGGATGGGATCTCAAGTTTATTATTAAGAAAATGAAATAAAAAATATTTTTTTCCCTTAAAATTAAAATGACAGTTTCCCATTACTGTGTGATCAGGTAAATGCTGCTAGCTGGACCCCCACACTACTGTAAATGCTGCTGAATGCTTACCTCCGTTTTTCATTATCCCCTCCTTCTTCATCATGTGCAGAGAAACAGGAGAAAGGATAGTTAATAAAAAGCAGGGTTTGCACTGTCGCCTCACTCCTCTGGCACGTGTACTCAAGTCTTCGCTGGAGTTCCGTGTGTATGGAGTTTGCATGCTCCCCCTGTGTCATTGTGGGGTTCCCTCCAGGGACTCTGATTTCCCCCCACAGTCCAAAAACATGCTGAGGCTAATTGGAGTTGTCAAATTGCCGGTAGGTGTGCTTGTGCGAGGGAATGGAGTGTGAGCGTGTCCTGCAATGGGTTGGCACCCTGTCATGGGACGTTCCCTGCCTTGCGCCCATAGGGACCCTGAGTTAGACAAGCAGTTTCAGACAATGGATGGATGCAGCACTGGAACAGATATTACAGAGTACAACTGTAACACTGGTCTACGCTGCAATGAAAAACCACCTACAGACATGTTAGTCAGTCTGCACACCATTAGTAACAATTCATCCTCACAAAGATGAAAAAATGCCTGAATTATGTTGCAAGCTACATGGATTTGTCTGGATTTGTATACATGACAAGTGACTGGCTGTATGTCTGTGGAAAACGCTGTGATTTTTGTCATATTACAGACTGATCATAAACTAGAAGACACACATTCAATATTAAAGACACCAATTAGCCTGACTGTGCGTTTTTGGATTGTTGGAGGAAACCCACACAGCATGTGGAGAACATGCAGACTCCACACAGACAGAGCAGAAGCCAGATTCAAACCCCTAAACATGGAGGCGTGAAGCAACAGCGCCGCCTACTGGACCACCGTGCCACTATCATTGAAACAATAATCCCAATAAATAACTCTGTTTCACAACAGCTGATAAATAGGGGATTATCCCCACAAAGAAGCACAAACCCCTTCGTGAGTGAAACTGCTGGGTTGATTAGTATGTATCTATATTCAAGCATAAATAATTCACAGGCAGATTTAAATCAATTACTTATGTTTAACAGTAATATGAACTGGAATCTGCAGGATTCCAGCAGCACACCAATACCAGCCAGTGTCCTTCCTCTCCAGCCCACTCATTGTCACAATGAAGGTTTTATTTTCTGTGTCATCCCTGATCAGGACAGGCCTCCCATGCAAACTCACTGATCTCTCTGATGCACAGGAACCCCCAATCTTACACAACATCCTATGTCTTTTGTTGTTTCCATAGTAACACTGACACTGTCTCCATCCACACCCGTCACCTCCTGTTTGTCCACAGACAGCCCTGGAGGACCTGAACACACAGGTAAAACACTCAAAGATTTGCATAGCAATGAAATGTTTATGAATATCAGCCCATCACAACATGCATATGTAAATGTTTGCCCAATAAACTGACATTTTTTAACATATTACTTATCATATTTAACCTCATCAAGTCGCCCAATTTAGCTGACACTGTTACTTCTTCCAAGTCTCGTTTATCACATTGAATTAAATTAAAATGCAGATTTTTTAAATATTAAAACAATTTTCCTTCAGTGTTTGTGTTAATGTCCTTCCTTTTTGACTCCATGACATGTTACATACTGTGCATCTCATTGGCTACAGTCTGCAGTACAGACATCTTCCCATGAGTGACTGACAGATTAACCTGATCAAAGAGGCTCCACTGATCTTCACACCACACCAGTACCGATCAGAGTCCTCAGCTGTCAGATTGCTGATGGTCACAGTGAAGACTCGGTAGTCAAGATCATCTCTGACTGACACTTTACCCTCCTGTGGAGAGTCAGTGTGTACTATGGGAGTACATGACCTCACATGATACCCTCTGCACCAGTATTTCACATGAGTTTTATATCTGTCACCATAGAAACATGGGATTGTAACAGATCATCCTCTCTGTACACAGACCCATTTCACTATGGACACACTGTCAGCACCTGTGGGGAAAATAATTAACCGAATAAGGATTTTCCACATCATGACATCTCTAAGTGATGATGCTTGGCTTGTATAATACTTAGATTAGGTCATGTGTAATTAACAGAACAGTGATGATGTTGCCTGAAAAGGCAAAGACCATCATTTTATTATAAGAACAAGGAAAACAAAACTAGTGTCTGATCTTGGGAAGGGCTTCAGCAGGATGTGGGATTGGGAATCTGAGCCTGGCAGTGTGTTCTAGGGTCTGAGAGGAAAACCAGGACCTTAAATCCCTAGTAAAAGGCCTAGATGAGGTGAATGAATGGGCTTGTCACTGTGTGGGATGGCCACACCCCTTCAGTACTATGACCTTACTTGTAAACATATCCAGTCCTGTGATACAGGCCCTCTCCTATTCCGTCTATACATGCTTCCTTTGGGCTCTATTTGTGAATGTTATTATGTAAAATATCATTGCTATGCCAGTGATATGCAGCTCTATCTGCCATTAAAACCTGGATACTGCTGCTCTCTGATGGCCCTTTCTAACTGTCTGGAGGACATTAAGAACAGGACCGCAATGACTTTGGTCCTGATTAATGAAAACAAGACAGAGGTAATGAGTTTTGGTCACTCAAGGTCTGTTCATGATCTCAGAGAACAATTAGGGTCTCATTCAGAAAACTTCCGGTCACATACTAAAAATCTTGGTTTCATCTTTGATTCATCATTGAGTTTGATAAACAAATAAATTCTGTTGTGAAGGGGTGTTTCTGTCAGCTGAGTTCAATAGCCAGGCTTAAATCACACCTTTCAGCCAAAGACCTGGAGACAGTTACTCCTGCTTTTATCTTATCCCCATTGAATTACTAAAATTATATATTTTATGTAACTTTGTCCAATGTCTCTGATTGTATTACGTATTTCATGTTTTTATTGTAGCATTTTTAATTACAGCATTTTGCCATAACATGTATTGTTTGTTAATGTGCCTTTTAAATACAAATCACTTGACATGACTTGTACAAAAAGCATTTCAATGTACGTTAGTTCAGCCATCTATCTTGCATATTCTTATTAAGTACAGGGTCAGTACAGTAAAGGGAGCGTGGAGCTGATCTGAGGCAGAACAGGGCTCAAGGCAGGGGAACACCCAGGACAGGATGCCAGTCTGTCACAGGGCAAACACTCACACACAGTCACTATGGGTACTTTTAGAGGCACCAATTCACCTGAACCACGTGTCTTTGGACTGCGGGAGGAAACCAGAGAACTGAGAGGAATCCAACGTGGAGACCATGTAAACTGCCCATGTAACACCCTCAATAAAGGGGAAATGTAAATAAACACATCCAGGGACCATGCTTCCTCCGTGGTAGCATTATCGAGAATATATGTGTATTATTTTCAAAACATCTGCAGAGATACATCGTTTTGTCCAAAATAAAATATTCCAACAATTAAATATGCATTTATAAGGTTATTCTCAAAACAAAATATTGCACCAATTATATGCACTTTCAGCTCATCCAGCTGTTAGATCCGAATGTAATTCCATTCTGCTGTAAAGGTAAATAAACACTAACATCTCTCACTTTTCTTAAAACAGATAAAATCAAGTGTAACAGGTAAGTATAACAAGGATCTATTAATCAATAAACATGACCTTAAATTGACAAATGAGAATCTACAGAAAATAAACAAAAAAATACATATAGCATTTGTCCCTTCGTATTATCCGTTTCTTATCATGGCGACTCACTTAAGAAGTGAACATACGAATAAATGTGTAACAAAGTACACCCACAAACATACCAAAACCCAAATGCTTTGTGTGCGTCTTACTGAGCTTGACCTGAGCAGAGTGCACACGCTGTACAACAAGCTGGCCTCAGGTCGTTCTGTTCCCGCCACTGGGGAAGAAGTTTCAGCTAGCCGCTTAGCCATATACTGATTAACAATTTACAACTGACAATACAGCTTCAAAACACACTCAACATACAATCGACATGTTAATAAAACACACATAAAATAGCGCAGCAAACATATTAACAATTGAGAAGCTAATATGCTCATACCGTACCTGAATAAAGGGGAAATGTAAATAAACACATCCAGGCACGACGCTTCCTCCGTGGTAGCATTACTGAGAATGAGGCATCGCGCTGAAAGTTTCCCCTTTCCGGCCTCCGCAGACATAATCAATCAACCCGTTGTGAGCAGAAAGGCTCAGCAGGTAGACCGCAAGTTAAATATGGATGTACAGGCAGGTATCATTTTTTTTCTTTAAAAGCTTTTAACCCCGGCAGCCCATTTTTAACGTTTTAACTTTTCTCAGAGCTTTGACATTTTAACTTTTTTTAAATAAGGCTTTGTTTTTATCAGACATTTTATATTTGTAATTATGAATTTATTAATGTATTAATAAATGAATTCTGCTTTCCTCAATGACTGTTTTATTTTTTCAAAACTACTGTGATACAGCTTTCAAATAAAAATTAATCTATCACACCCAAAGAGAGCTGGGCCGGATATCGAAACCACAAGCCCAGCTAGAGGTTAACTTGCTCTCCAAACCTGCTGCAGAGTGAAAGGCAACCAGGTCTAGTCTCAACCCCTGAGGCTGATCGTGACCGCTGATCTGGACCCCCTTGCCTTCTCACTGTGGATCTTCAATTCCACGTCACTCATCCCCCTCCCTCTGAGCCTCAACACCTACATCTAGCAGAAAACAGCAATATTACCATTATTTTGCAATTATTATACTTTTAACATCACATCTGTCTGTGACAGACAGTTTGACCCAAGACCAAGCTACGCCCTGCCCTTAGTACCCCAGTTGACATCCCTGGTGGATCATTTCATCCTATGCCTATGCAAGGAGGGACGTGATGATGAAACGCCTCCATCTGTTACCAAAGAACAAGGGATAAGTTCTTTTCCTAACTTCGCTGGGTGTTTCACTGTGGGAGATACAGACGGCTCCCAGAATGCACTGCTGTATCCCGAATCAGGAAACTATAAACACCCAAAAGTTGATTCTTACACCAGTTCTGAGGGTTTATGTCGTGGTTTTTCTCCTTCCCCGCCAAATCAGAAGTCAGAGGGCCGCTTGTGTAGTATCCAGAATTCAGTCTTTACTGCAACAATGAAGTTACAACCAAGGCTGGACACGTAAAGTGTGTCCAGTACTGTTTTACACCAAGTTCTTATCATTATCATTCTCTTCTTATCTCATCACTTAAGCATCATCATTCCTTCATCCATTCACAATCATTGTTTTTTCCCTTAATCCACACCCCTAGGTGATAAGTTTGTCCATCATTTCTTTTACCGTTTGGCCTCTCGGCTGAACATAATGGTGGCGCGAGCAGCTCCACTTGGTTTTTTAAAAATGCTCAGCCGTGAACTTCTGGTGAACTCAGGCGAATCCCTTCCTTCAGTAGTAAACCTTGGCAGTTTCAGCCTGTTACACATTGTCTAACTAGAAGGTTGATAATATATTTGTCCTTTAACATAGTGATAAAATATACGCTAATAAAAGTGAATATTCATAGATTCAGGACTAACAAAGTAACATAAACAGAAACTCAGACTAACAAAAGGTGCAAATACATACTCAGTTGATTACATTGTGTTGATTACATTATAATGTTTACATTGTAAACATAATATCATGGATATTTGGCATACTTTTTAATAATATTATAATACTTGTATTCTACGTTATATAGTGCTAAATAATATTCAATATATTTCCCCCACACACAATCCTGTCCATCCAGCCCAGGAGGGAGGGCAAAAACCCTATCACCCAGGGAAATTCCACTCCCAGCCCGCCACAGGCGCGCCCCCCCCCCCTTCGGGGTCCATGGCAGGCATGGCTCACAAACTACTAACACTGAGAATCAACCAACAGCAGCACAGAGGGTACATCAGGAAGGGAGGGGAGGATCGCCATAAAATGACCTCCCATGAATATATTGCATGTATAGCAGGACTACAAAATCTAGATATATCTAATACAAAGATAAGTAAAAGGTTAACTAATAACATTGCATACTACTATAACAGACAGTCTGTCATAATCAGAAAATCCCAGATGTCGTGGGAGGCAGGCATGCTGCAGGTCTCCCGCCCGGAGTATTCACACACGGTACGGCCGAACTTCAGCTATGGGCAGGACTGCATCCAAGGTGTCTATGTCGCTATCCGTTTCCGTGTTGGTCCAGGAGGATGCCGCTCCAAACGGTCCTCCCACCACTCTAGACATTGCAGCTATAGTCGCCTGCCAGGCCAGTGCTCTCCCCACTAGGGAGCGAACAAGAGAAACTACACAACAAAAGATTAGTAGCAGAGCAAAAATGAGCACAGCACCCACACAGAGTGCTTTCATAAGGGCTTGCTGCCAATTTCCCCACATATCATACCACCAGTCAAACAACCCATCATGTTGTCCTGCATTACTTGCCATCTCATCCTGTAACCCCGGCAACTTTCTCATAGCCTCAGTAAAGGAACCATCCGGGGCTGTATTATTAAAAATAAACGTACAGCACTGATCCCCGAACAGCACACACACTCCCCCTTTTTCTGCCAGGAGCCAATCCAGGGCTATCCTGTTCTGCCAGGCCATCAGACTGGTGGCCTGAAGCTGCTCCCCCAGAGATGCGAGTGCCTCCTGAGTATAGTTGGTAAACCTCTGCTGATTATAGTACAAATAATTTATCCATTCCACATTTTTGTTAATAGTAGGCCAAATCAATATCGATTCGAAACCAGCAGCTATCACTTCTCACCTTATATTTCTCTGGAATGCCCCTTGGCTGGCCAATTGCATCTATATATACATTGGGATCATTCTCGTAATTTGCAACAAATCTGCGGGACCTAGACGGTCGTCTTCTAGAATATATATCCACCTTGCTGACTAACATTATCCTAGCGCAGAGGCCTCCCCAATTATAGGGAAGAGTAGGCCTCAATCCGCCCTCCTTACCACACAGCCACTACACATCTGCCAGGGGCACACTCTGGTTTTCTAGCGCATCCAGCGGAACACGTGATAGTTCTCCGTTCTGTAATCAGGGACCTTTCACATTCCAAACAGTTCCACATATTCCCCAGAAGATGCCTACCTCCTCTGGCCTATCATTTGTAAAACACTCATAAATAAGTCCCTTGAAAAAACTCAATTTGTTCGCCATAATATCTTGCTGTCCCCCTTTCCAGGGCTTAAACTGCCCACAATGCTTTTCCACCCTGTACGCATATTTAGAATTTCCCTGATATATCAGACACTGATATGGGCAGTATGGTATGCGCTCTGACTGGTTAGATATGGGTCTGCAGTCTTTCTCAGGGGCCTGCCCCTCCTGACACAGACTCTTCCAGAATCTTATAATCCTCTCCATTTCCCATTCTTCACACTGTTTATTAGTTTATGGGAATGGGACTACTCTAACTGAAGGGTCAGGACCTGCACACAACACACAACCCTCCTGCCCTAATGAAGCGGCGGTATACTTAGCCTATTTATACCACCAATTTCCAAGCATACGTTTTGCTAACCCATCCAGGTCTACTTCATCCTGGGTATATTCTACAATTTGCTCACTCTCCTCACTCCCATATCTCCTCCCTATCTCTCCGCTTTCGCTCATTGTTATCTGAGAGGTTATTCAGCATCAAAGGACAAGGCGGAGTCAGTGAAGTCAATTGTTCTGAACTCACCTGACCTGTGGTCCTGCTGTGCCCCCAGACCTGAAGGGCCGGATATATCATTAGCATCACCAATATCATCGCTATCAGCCCTACCAGAACCCACAGCTTCGTGTCCTGTCTGGAGTGGCTGGTCTGCTTGCGACGCTCCCTCTTGACCCTCAGTCTGCTCTGAACCTGAAACTGGCTCCTCTCCAAGCTGTGGAGCTCCTCTGGGAGCTCCATCAGGGCCATCTGAGTCAAGGGCAGCTACATCCTCTGTGTCGTTTTCAGTGACTATCTGCCTTTCGTGCAGTACTCTAGTGCAGTGGTTCAAATGATACCACGTGTTACTCCCTTCTACCTGTACTGCTGTTGCTGTGGCTCGTGTCACCTTGAAGGGTCCCTCTCGTCGGGGCTTGTGCCACTTTCGCCGGAACACTCGCAGGTAGACTTTATCTCCTGGAAAGATGACTGGCTCCTTCTGGTCTGTGTCTTCTTTCTGTGCTTTCTCCCTTTCCTGTTTGGAAATAGCTTTGTGTATTTTGGTTAACGTCCTCATGTACAACTTTAATTCATCCCCCAGCTGATCTAGGCTGGGTCCCTTATACGGCCCCCTCCAAGTCGATCCAGGCATTGGTCTCCCTGTCAGCATTTCATGCGGAGACAAATGCGTCACCCTGTGCGCTTCCATCCGATACGCCATCAAGGCTGTTGGCAGTGCATCTACCCAGTTCATTTTCGTGGTGGCGCAAATCTTATTCAGCTTCTGCTTAAGTGTGCCATTCACTCTCTGCACCATGCCCTGCGACTGAGGGTGATACACACATCCCAACCTTTGTTTTATTCTCAGCTGTTGAACCACTAACTTAGTAACTTTCCCCACAAATGCAGCTCCATTATCAGAGCTGATTTCAGTTGGTATCCCAAACCTCGGAATCACCTCTCTGATCAGGAATTTCACCACTGTCATCGCCCCCATGTCCTTGGACGGTATTGCCTCCACCCATCTGCTGAACCTGTCCACAATCACAAGCATATATCGCTTTCCATATGCTGTTTTTCCCATGTCCACATAGTCCATCACCAAGTGTCTGAATAGTCCCTCCGGCACTGGAATGTGCCCTACTGGGGCTGTGATTGCTTTGCGTACATTGTTCTTAATGCACACCTCACATTCTGACAACCTTGTATCCACCATTGCTTGCAGCTGTGGTGCCCAGAAACCTTGCGGTGTAAAAACACCTCCCCCCTTGTGCAATGGTCAAGACCATGCGCATCCGTTATCAAAATGTTCACCAAAGACAGAGGCCCCTCATGGTTGCTATACAGACCATTAGCATCCTTAGAGGCCCCCCTTTTTAGCCACACTGAGGCCTCATAGGGGCCCGCACGCTCCTGCAGGGCCACCAGATCAGAAACAGTAAGGTCCAGCTCTATAGTCACCATAGGCAAAAGATGAGCAGTCCTGACCTGCGCAGCCGCCCTGGCTGCCGCATCAGAGGCCGCATTGCCTTGAATAACAAAATCACGACCTTTGCGGTGGGCATGACACTAAACAATAGCCAAACGCTTGGGATGCATCATTGCGTGTAGCAACTCCAAAATCTGATTATAATGCTGAATGGGGGAGCCGTCAATTTTGCAAAACCCCCTTTGCTTCCAGACTGCTCCAAACAGATGGCATACATCATGTGCGTATGCAGAGTCTGTGTAGATTGTAACCGTCTTATGTTGTCCTCGCCAGCACGCTGCAGTCAAAGCCTTTATCTCCACTAATTGAGCGGAACAGGGTTGTGCCACTGGCTCTGAAACGAGAGTGTGAAAATCATCACCCTGAGGCTGAACTACAGCAAACCCAGCCTTCAAGGCATCCCCATCTCTCCAACATGAGCCATCCACAAACAAAACCATCTCGCTATTTTCAGTGGGAGAGCTCTCCAGGTCTGGTCTCAGTTTAATGTAAACCAAAGACTCTGCCACACACTCATGTGGCTGCCCCTCATCCTCCAGGGGAATGCTGTCTGCAGGGTTCACTGTAGTGCAGCGCTTTATTGTCACATCCGGGTAAGAGAGAAATGCAAAGTACGCTAGCTGCCTTGCTGGGATCAACACAAATTTGCCTTTGTCAATAAGGTCCACCACCTTATGTGAAGTATAAATTGTCACTGGATAACCCATTGTGATGGCAGTGGCCTTTTCATAGCCTAAATAGGCAGCCACCACTGCCTGGAAACAGGGTGGGTATCCCTGAGCCACATTGTCCAGCTTCATACTATAGTATGCCAATGGCTGCTTCCGTCTGCCAGGACACAAGTCCTGAGTGAGCAGGGCTGTCCCAAAGCCGTCCTTCCTGTTCCTGACATACAGATAAAACGGCTTGGTGTAGACTGGGAGGCCCAGAGCAGGTGCATTCTGGTGCTTCTGCTTGATAGATTCAAATGCTACTGAGTTCAAATTAAGGGGGCCTTCAAATTAGTGTGGCCCTCCTCCTTTATCAGTGCCCACTACGGTGCCACCTTCACAGCACAGTCCTCAATCCAGTCCACGCTGAATCCTGTCGTCCCTAAAAAATGTCAGCATCTGTGACACAGTCATGGGTTTCGGAGCCTTAGTGATTCCCTTTAGCTGTTCTGCTATAGCTTTCCTCCCGTGGCTGATCTCACGCCCCAAGTACGTAACCTGCTCTTGGTAGTACTGCAACTTGGCCTTGGACACCTTATGGCCCCCTTTTGCCAAGACCTTCAGCAACTGCACTGAGTCCTGGTGGCAGTCTGCCAGCGTTTCCGCACACAACAATAGATACTCCACATATTGTATCACTGTACTTTTTAAATTCAGTCTAAGTCTGCCTTAAGCACCTGATTAAAAACATGCAGCGAATGCTTAAATCCCTGTGGCATCCTCGTGTAGGTATACTGCTGACCCCTGTAGGTGAAAGCAAACAGAAACTGTGACTGTTCTGCAAGGGGCACACTGAAAAATGCTGAACACAAATCCACAACTGTAAACCATTTTGCATTGGGGGGGCACATTTGTCAACAGGGTGTGTGGATTGGGAACTTCTGCTGTCTGATCCTCCACTACCTCATTTACTGCACACAAATCATGTACCAGCCTCCACTTTTCACCTCCTGCCTTTGGCACAGGGAAGAGGGGGGTGTTGCAGCAGCTAATGGTAGGCACCAACACCCTTGCATCCAGTGATCCCTCTATCGTTTCCCTTACACCTTCCTCGGCCTCAGGTTTCAAGGGGTACTGGTTTTTCCAGGGTGGTGTGCACCCTGGCTTAAGATAAATTTCCAGTGGGCTAGCTGAATTAACTAGGCCTACATCTGTATCATGAGCAGTCCACACCTCCTCAGGCACTTCTCTTTCCATTTCCTGCCAACATTCCTCTGTACTTTCTTTTGAATCACACAAAACTCCTATCATGCTCCACAGCCAGGAATCTCTGTTGTCTAACTTCAAATCACCTACAACCTTTGCACTCTAATCCTTACAATCCTTAACATCTTCTCTCCTGCCGCTGCCTGCACACCTTCATGCACCGTCGGCACCCAAACCACCTGCTTTGCTCGCCGCATCATTTCTCCCAGATCCAGCATGGACTGATTAAAAGCCATCGCTATGAGAATATGTTCTTTATGGCCCAGTTCAAAATAATGTCAGCTGCAGAAATATGGAGCACATGTAATTTATCTGTATTTTAGACGGCAGACGAGGGGCTGGGTGACGTCGTGGCTGGACGACTTGCAGTGTAGCTTGTTATCTGTGCATTCTGGGCAGCGTGCTAACTTCTGATTACTTTTGGCATTTGGTTCGATGTTACGTCATTTCCAGGTGTGTCGGTGCCCAGTATGAAGCTAATCGCCGCATTATAGGTATGAAAAGAAGACAGAATAGCAAAAAAGTGAGAAAAAAATTATACCTAGAAGACCACTAGAGGGAGCTCACACATTCTGTCGTACTTGATACAGTAACAACAGTGATGTATAGGAACAGAGTTAGAAGACAGTAATTTATATATAAAGAATGCAGTTTCATTAATCTAATTGGGTGGGCCCAACTGTCAATACCACCCAGACCTATCCATAGCTCCGCCTCTGCGTCAGTCCATCTACCAAACTGGACAGCAAATTTACAACCGTTCTGTTTCAGTGGTTATATTTAAGGAATGTCACATTAGTAAATTCACACTTTACATGAACATCTGAAATGGGCAGAGTCAAAATCGGCAGTACAGGCAGACCGATGTCTTTGAAACTCCTTTTTCCTTCAGCACCCTCTTACTGCAAAACCTCAATCCAAAGTATTCTATGTTGTTCATCTCTGTGTAACTGTGGTCCATTAAAAGAGGTGATGCTGCCTGAACCACCAGCCAAGGCTGGGAGGAAAGGGAGGAACACTAGTAAAATGAAGGAAGAAAAGCAGCCCACCCTATCTCAAGGTCACGAATACAAAAGTCAGGGAGTGTTATGAAGAAGACACCACACTTAAGACCATTGGTTTTATGCAGTGAATTACACCAGAGAGAGTTTTTGCATTTTACCTGTCTTACGTAACATTCCTCAGCCTTCAGATTTTTCCACAGATTGCAGGACATAATTTAGGGTGCCAAACAAAACAGCGGAACTGCAGTTGTCAGGTATCCCGGGTAGCGACGGGCAGGTAAGTGGGCAGGAGGCAGGGAAAGACAAGGCAGGCAGGTGGAATACAGGGAAAACTGGGGATTTATTAAGGGAAAGAAGGCTACAGGCAGGACAGATCAACGGTAGTAACATCCAACATCAATGACGGACAAATTTGTTTAATTCATTTTAATCCAAAAGTATACAACAACTAAATAAATCAACATAAATAGAAACGAATAAAACCATTCCGACAGCTGCTAGTTTTTATTATGTATCAGACTATTGCTTGCCTTCGGCATTCCTGGTGTAATTACCTGAATAAATGTTTGACAGGAAATCTAATGAGTTTCCTTTTCCTCAGAGACAAATAGCGCCGAGTCTGTGCCGTCAAGCTGCTTGTGTGACCAAATAAAGCTTCAGACATAACTTGTTATCTGTGAGTAAACCTTACCTCTAATCACTTCAGTATTAATAAAGGTTTATAAACAGGACTCTACGGCGATCTGTCACTTTGAATTCCAGTGGTTTTTATAAGGCAACCTATATTGTCACACCCTGCCAGTCCTGTCCTCGTGTGTGCCACGGCCCCTCGTTAACCTCGTGTGGAATCCCCTTGTCATCAGCTGTTGTGAGTTGGTTTTCATTAGTTCTGTGTATTTAAGTCCACGTCAGAGTTTGTTTCACTAGTCCTGTCATTGCATTTTTATGACTATTCTGTCCCGTATGCCTCTCTGTGTGCCCATTAAAACTCTTACCTTGTGCCTCTAATAAATACCCACGGCTTCCTGTCTGTTACAAAGTTTTCGATCCAAGCTGCTACAGTTCCTAAAATCCGTGCAGCTTTGAGCTTAAGCAAGAGCCATTTGTGGGGGACAACATCAAAGACCTCCTGGAAAGCGAAGTAGATGACATCATAGGCCTTTTTGTGATCAATTTCTCTTGTAGCTTCCTCAAAGAAATCAAACAGATTAGTCAAACAGGACCTTCCTCACCTGAATCCATGTTGGTTATCCCTCAGAATGTTACTTACCATTTTCACTTGGATTATAGCTTCCATTATTTTTTCCAGTTAAACTGATTGGCCTATAGTTTGCTGGATTACTTCGATCCCCTTTTTTGAATATGGGTGTTATATTAGCATGCTTCCAATCAGAAGGTATCACACTAGCAGATAAGGATTTCTGGAATAATAAAGTTAAAGGTCGGCTAATAATATTCCTCATCTCCTTTAAAACTGTAGGCAAGATGCCATCTATTTATTTTGAGCTTAGCTAGGCTTAGTACCACATCAGCCTCAGTTATACATATATTGATCATAGACGACATTTGTTGGGGAATGAGGGGTTCAGATATGACCTTTCCATCAGTGAAAATCCCCTGCAACTCTCACAAGAAAGTCTGAAAAAAGGGAAATGTCTCTTCTGTCTTTACAACCCACACTGGTTTCCAATTTTTGTGCATAGCTCAGCAAGAGTACTGCTGTATCCTGGAACAAGAGTTGTATACCATGCAGAAGATGGAGGAGAGAAGGGAGAGGGTCTTGGCAAAGGTTATTTGGGTGTTTTAGTACGAGAGGGGGATATAGGGCTGTCGGAGGAACAAACAGGTACGCTTTGGTCTCTTCAGGAATATTAAAAGTATGAAATATAAAGCGAGACAAAATCATGAAATATTATAAGCAATAGTAAGTAGTCCCTTTAATGATTACAAAATTATGGAATATCAGACAAAATTACGAAATATCATAAGCATTGCTAAGTAGTCCTGTCGGTGTCGGGAGTGGTGGGCGGCGAGTGCCACCTTGCGGACCGCGTAGGAACTGTAGTTTTGAGTTTTAGCACCCTGCTTGTTCAGTCCAAGAGCCGTACGTTTGTATTTGGTTAACGTTTGCTCCCTTAACTGTAATCCTTTATTAAGGTTCCAAAGCACGAAGTGCTATGGAAACTTATTGTTTTTCTTAGGATTATTAAGGTTCCAAAGCACGAAGTGCAATGGAACCTTATTGTTTTTCTTAGGATTATTAAGGTTCCAAAGCACGAAGTGCAATGGAACCTTATTGTTTTTCTTAGGATTATTATTATTAAGGTTCCAAAGCACGAAGTGCTATGGAAACTTATTGTTTTTCTTAGGATTATTAAGGTTCCAAAGCACGAAGTGCATTGGAAACTTATTGTTTTTCTTAGGATTATTATTATTATTATTAAGGTTCCAAAGCACGAAGTGCATTGGAAACTTATTGTTTTTCTTAGGATTATTATTATTATTAAGGTTCCAAAGCACGAAGTGCAATGGAACCTTATTGTTTTTCTTAGGATTATTAAGGTTCCAAAGCACGAAGTGCAATGGAACCTTATTGTTTTTCTTAGGATTATTATTATTATTATTATTATTTTTCTGCCCTAAAACTGAATGTACAGCCTAAACCGTAAGTGCTAGAATTATGAAACTTGGTAGGATGATGTCAATTCCTCCCCGCTACTAAGATAATCCGACCCAACCATGTCGGCCAGATGGGGGCGCCGTGGCGCCCCCTAACGCGTTTTGATTGATATCTCCTGTCCTGTTAGTCCTATAATTGAAATTCATATTTCTACTGATAGAGACATCCTTGCCCTACCAACTTGCCATTTGGACTATTAAGCTCCGCCTACTTAGATTTTTTGCTAATTTGCATAATTTGCAAAACCTACTTTTGCTTGTAATTCCTACACCGTCTGACGGAATCAGACAAATGAGGTATCAAACTGATCAGGTCTCTGAGCTGATGAATACTAATTCAAATAATCCTGATATTGGTCTATCATACGGCCACTAGCCACGCCCAAAGTCTACGTAAATTTAGCCAGTATTGGTCTGACTGTTATAACTTGGCCATACCTTAGCCTACCTTCACCAAATTTGAAATCCTATCTCTGTACCAAATTCTGGGGACACTGTTGAAGGCGGGCCGCATTTCGTCAATAGGGGGCGCTACAACTAAAAACTGCCAATATCTCCTGACTTCCTTGACCGATCCAAATGAAATTTGGCATACATGTACTACTCTGAAGCCTGAGGTCAGGAATCTATCAGGGCAGTCATTAGTCATAAAACCCTAGCCACCATCAGCCAATCAAAATCAAGCAGCATTCTGACAGGCCTTTGACAGGCTTAACAACAGCTGATCTGAAGAAAAATAGGCTTGTACATTTGTCTCCTAACCCCTAGCAACCCCTGCGAAGGCCACCCCAATTGTCCACATGGGGGCGCTACAGCGACAGGATTTGCATTTCTGCTTATTTCTATTGAACTGTTAATGATAAAATTGAGATTTGTTACTTATCTAATGCACTGGCCCATGCCAAATTCAAATCCATGTAGAACTTCATCCTATCTCTTTCCGCTTTTGCGTATTTTATAGGAGTCTAAAAACATGACATTTCGTTAACCTCCTTGGATTTTCAACCAACCTATGTATATCTAGTATTATTCAAATCAGGAGACAGTCCTGGTATACAATTATTCAAAAAATCCTAAACTTTCTATAAGGTACGGCGACCAGCCACATCCAGACCATACAGGTGCCACGCCCACTTCAATCAGACAGCTGTATCTCAGGCCTGCCTCAGCCAATCACTACCAAACTTGAATATGTCATCAAGGACGGTAGTGGGTAAGGGCCCTCCAAATTTGGTGCCGATCGGTCAAACGGGGGCGCTACAGCAATGCAATATGTGTCTCTAAACCTGCAAAACCAGTGAAAGTGACATTTATCTCATTTCTGTTCAAGTCTCATATTACTGGTAAAAATCCTTTGTACTGCAAGTTCTGTGAGTCATGCCAAATCAAGATATATGTATTGCACAATAACAGTCATCTGCATTCCCTTGTGATATTTAAAAACGGATTAAATGAAATATTCCTATAACTTTAACAATCTACACCCCATGTAAGTGATTCTAGTGTCAAGTCAATCAAGACACTGCCGTCAGGGATGATTATTAAAAAATACCTGACCTTTCTGTATAATATGGCCACCAGCCACACCCAACCTGCATCATTTATAAGCCCATTTCAATCAAACAGCTAAATCTCAGGCTTGCTTCATCCAATCCTCACAAAATTTCACCCACTAATGTAGCACTGGCCCACAGACAGACCCTCCAACTTTGATGTCGATCGGTCAAACGGGGGCGCTATGGCGACTGTTCATATGTGTCTAAGAGCAAACTTGGCTGAGAAGGCCTAAAAATATTGAATAGAATTTATCCATGGAGCGCAGGCTCCACCTGCTGGCCAAACCATTTCAATTCCTATTTCAATCAAACAGCTAAATCTCAGGCATTCTTCATCCGATTCTCACCAAATTTTACCCACTAATGTAGCACGGCCTCCCACAGAGACCCACCAACTTTGGTGCCGATCAGTCAAACAGGGGCGCTACAGCCACTGTTCATATGCCATCATCCCAAACCATATATTCAGTCAAGCTCAGGCACTTCACCAGACAGATCTACATTGGTGATATTTCTCCTAAGCAGGTGCAATTACATTTTCCTCCTGTTTCTCATCCACCCTTTTTCTTATCCTAACTAAACGTTTCTACTGTAACATCAACATGTCAGATCTCATGCTATTGTAGTACTGTTTCCTACTTTCTGACTATTTAAATGCATTGGCCAGCAATTACAGTCTCTATTTCATGTCCTATTATTATTGAACTTTTCATTTTATGCCATTGAACTTTTCATTTTATGCTGTGTACTCCATGTCTACCCACTTATTCTGTCCATTAGCTTCTCATGCTATCGTAGTAGTATTTCCTACTTTCTGACTATTTAAATGCATTGCCCAGCAGTTACGGTCTCTATTTTATGTCCTATTATTATTGAACTTTTCATTTTATTCCATGTACTCCATTTCTACCCACTTATTCTTTCCATTAGCTTTGGAACTGCTTATCACTGCTTGCAGTTATATTTATTATTATTATTATTATTTTTCTGCCCTAAAACTGAATGTACAGCCTAAACCGTAAGTGCTAGAATTATGAAACTTGGTAGGATGATGTCAATTCCTCCCCGCTACTCAGATAATCCGACCCAACCATGTCGGCCAGATGGGGGCGCCGTGGCGCCCTCTAACGCGTTTTGATTGATATCTCCTGTCCTGTTAGTCCTATAATTGAAATTCATATTTCTCCTGATAGAGACATCCTTGCCCTACCAACTTGCCATTTGGACTATGAAGCTCCGCCTACTTAGATTTTTTGCTAATTTGCATAATTTGCAAAACCTACTTTTGCTTGTAATTCCTACACCGTCTGACGGAATCAGACAAATGAGGTATCAAACCGATCAGGTCTGTGAGCTGATCCATAATCATTCAAATAACCCTGACATTTGTGTATGATACAGCCACTAGCCACGCCCAAAGACTACCTAAATTTAGCTAGTATTGGTCTGACTGTTATAACTTGGCCATACCCTAGCCTACCTTCACCAAATTTTAAATCCTATCCCCGTACCCCATTCTGGGGACACTGTTGAAGGCGGGCCGCATTTCGTCAATAGGGGGCGCTACAACTAAAAACTGCCAATATCTCCTGACTGCCTTTACCGATCCAAATGAAATTTGGCATACATGTACTACTCTGAAGCCTGAGGTCAGGTATCTATCAGGGCAGTCATTAATCATAAAACCCTAGCCACCATCAGCCAATCAAAATCAAGCAGCATTCTGACAGGCCTTTGACAGGCTTAACAACAGCTGATCTGAACAAAAATAGGCTTGTACATTTGTCTCCTAACCCCTAGCAACCCCTGCGAAGGCCACCCCAATTGTCCACATGGGGGCGCTTCAGCGACAGGATTTGCATTTCTGCATATTTCTATTGAACTGTTAATGATAAAATTGAGATTTGTTACTTATCTAATGCACTGGCCCATGCCAAATTCAAATCCATGTAGAACTTCATCCTATCTCTTTCCGCTTTTGCGTATTTTATAGGAGTCTAAAAACATAACATTTCGTTAACCTCCTTGGATTTTCAACCAACCTATGTATATCTAGTATTATTCAAATCAGGAGACAGTCCTGGTATACAATTATTCAAAAAATCCTAAACTTTCTATAAGGTACGGCGACCAGCCACATCCAGACCATACAGGTGCCACGCCCACTTCAATCAGACAGCTGTATCTCAGGCCTGCCTCAGCCAATCACTACCAAACTTGAATATGTCATCAAGGACGGTAGTGGGTAAGGGCCCTCCAAATTTGGTGCCGATTGGTCAAACGGGGGCGCTACAGCAATGCAATATGTGTCTCTAAACCTGCAAAACCAGTGAAAGTGACATTTATCTCATTTCTGTTCAAGTCTCATATTACTGGTAAAAATCCTTTGTATTGCAAGTTCTGTGAGTCATGCCAAATCAAGATATATGTATTGCATAATAACAGTCATCTGCATTCCCTTGTGATATTTAAAAACGGATTAAATGAAATATTCCTATAACTTTAACAATCTACACCCCATGTAAGTGATTCTGGTGTCAAGTCAATCACGACACTGCCGTCAGGGATGATTATTAAAAAATACCTGACCTTTCTGTATAATATGGCCACCAGCCACACCCAACCTGCATCATCTATAAGCCGATTTCAATCAAACAGCTAAATCTCAGGCATGCTTCATCCAATCCTCACGAAATTTGATCCACAAATGTACCACTTGCCCACAGACAGACCCTCCAACTTTGATGCCGATCGGTCAAACGGGGGCGCTACGGCGACTGTTCATATGTGTCTAAGAGCAAACTTGGCTGAGAAGGCCTAAAAGTATTGAATCGAATTTATCCATGGAGCGCAGGCCCCACCTGCTGGGCAAACCATTTCAATTCCTATTTCAATCAAACAGCTAAATCTCAGGCATTCTTCATCCGATTCTGACCAAATTTTACCCACTAATGTACCACGGCCTCCCAGAGAGACCCACCAACTTTGGTGCCGATCAGTCAAACAGGGGCGGTACAGCCACTGTTCATATGCCATCATCCCAAACCATATATTCAGTCAAGCTCAGGCACTTCACCAGACAGATCTACATTGGTGATATTTCTCCTAAGCAGGTGCAATTACATTTTCCTCCTGTTTCTCATCCACCCTTTTTCTTATCCTAACTAAACGTTTCTACTGTAACATCAACATGTCAGATCTCATGCTATTTGTTGGGGAAAGCGCCCGGCGTTTCCACCCCAACTCCACATTTACGAGACACACACAGGTTACAGTTTTACTTGCAAGGGTACCCACACTCTCTGCAATGCAAACTACAGCAGAATGTGTTACAAAGGGTGGTTCCCCTTGACTTCTTTATTTATAGTCAATGGGGGGCGCAAGAGAGGGAAGTGAGATTCTTATCTAAGTAGGCAGCTGTTAACCACTTACTTAGAGTACAATAGCTAAGAGTATGTGGCTAGAAGATAAGAAATAACGTATACATATATATTTACACTCATTGCTGATCATACAGAAATGATTAACAACTGTTTCTTCAACCTAACAGTCCCTCCTGTTTATCATGACAGTATGATCAGAAGCATCAACATTGTACAAGTTGCAAAGGCACTTTAGGTACAACCTTCATTTAGACCACATTGTCATTATCCTGGAAAACATTTAATTCCGGTTCTTCAGGTCCGAGCCCTGCACGGGTGCTTTCGGCTCGGCCGTCATTATGAATTATATGTCTTCTTCATCGCCATCGCTGGAAACAGGCTCTGTCTCTATAGTTTGGGTAAGGGAGAGAAACATTGTACTGCGTGTCCGAAAAGCAGCATTAAGAGCTTGATTAATAAACATTTTCAAACATGGTATAACAGTAATAAAACAACAGAAAAATAAAATGAAAAACAAAAGAAAATATAAGTGAAACATTACTTTGATATCCTATACCTGCAGAAGATATTCATAGCTCTGCCATACACCGTAGGTCCTTCACTATGAGTGAGCATTACTGAACAAACATAGCAATTTGTCACATTTTTCGCTGTTACAGTATCATGTACATATCGGTACCAGTAGTTTTGCATAAATGGATGTGAGTGGTCAGCGGGCAACGGGCGTAGATGGAAGTCATCATGGGTCCATCGCCGTAGGTGCTGTAATAGAGCTGGTGAGAGCCAGGACAACCATACAAGTCCTACAACAAGAATGACCCCTAGAGTCACTTTACCACATCCCCACCCTATCAGGGCCATCCTAAATAGAGTGCAGCTCAGTTGTTTTCTTCACCGGGTTGAGACAACAGCACCCTATTGGTTACTGTGCCTTTGTAGCGGACTTCCACTGCTACTCTGTCGCTGAGGCCTCTGATAAGGGCTTGATGGGTTTACAGTGACTTTTGTGTATCCAGGAAGGTCGTTCTGCGATCTTTACTGCTGTTGGTGTTGTAAGGAGGACTTGATAAGGACCGTCCCACCGAGGTGTGCTCCAATCTTTCCGCAACAGGACCTTGACCAGGACCCAATCTCCCGGCTGCAAGTTATCCTGTTGAGTAGAAACAGAATTTACCGGCAGACTACTGGGGCTATGTTTTTGTTGTGATGTTAGTAGTTTACGCATCCAATCAGCCAGCGTATTTTCTCTGTCTGCTTTTCCTATATCACTCATTTCGGTTGCTAAGGGAAACGGTCTACCATACACTATTTCAAAAGGTGTTAATCCTGCAGGAGTGGGAGTTATTCTCATCCATAATTTTACTAGAGACAAACATTCTGGCCACGGCCTTTTTGTCTCTTCCATTGTCTTTTTTAGCCTTGTTTTAATAGTGCCGTTGGTCCTTTCCACTAAGCCTGCGCTCTGGGGGTGATACGCACAATGATTCTTAAGCGTAAAACCTAATGCTTGTGAGCAAAGGGACATAGTCTGATTTACAAAATGAGTCCCATTGTCTGATCTTATAATATGAGGTATGCCATAGGTAGGGAAATAATGGCTTACCAAACATTTTGCAACGGTCATTGCATCACAATGCTTTACAGGGTATATTTCTACCCACTTAGAAAAGGTGTCTATAATAACTAGACAGTATTTCTTTCCTTGTGACCAAGATAATTCAATAAAATCCATATGTACAACTTGAAATGGATACTCAGCTGTGGGGAACTGGCCACGTTTTGGTCTGATGTTTCCTTGTGCATTGTGTTTACAACAAATTAAGCATGTCCTACAAAATTGTTTTGCATAATCAGAAAAATTTATAGCATAGAAATATTGTTGTATGATATGTACCATCCCTCCTGTTGAGACATGAGTATTTCCATGGCTCACCAAAGCAGCTGTTTTGTATAAATTTTTTGGTAGGATGGGCTTGTCATTCATATAGTAAACTTTCTCTCGTTGTATTGCTCCTCTTTTGATCCAACTTTGTACTTCTATTTTAGGAGCATGAATCTGTGCATCACATAGCACATCGCTATCTATAAAAAGAATGTCTGCCACTGATAAGGTAGGTTGTTTCAGTGCCGCTTCTTTGGCGGTTTTATCTGCAAAACTATTTCCTGCGGTTTCTGCAGAGTCATCAGTCTGGTGTGCTTTGCATTTGCACAGTGCAAAGTGAGTCGGTAAATGCACAACGTCTAATAATCTAAGTAGCAAATTTGTATGAGTAAGAGATGTGCCCTGTGATGTTCTAAAACCTCTATTTTTCCAGACTCTTGCATGGTGATGGACAGCTGCAAACACATATTGACTATCAGTGTAGATAGTAAGTGACTTGTTCTTGAACAGTTCACATGCCCTGATCACAGCATAAAGTTCAGCCGCTTGTGCTGAACAAGTAGAAGGGAGTGCATTGGCTTCTAACACTTCAGTAGATGTAACTACAGCATACCCAACTTTATTTTTTCCCATATCATTTTTTGATGCCGAGCCATCTACATAAACAACTTCTGATCCTGGTATAAAAGTTTGCAGAATATCTGCTCTTGGTTTTGTTTGTTCTTCTATTGTTGCTTTGCAAGAATGTGGCTCCCCATCCTCTGCGGTGGGGAGGAGCGTACTAGGGTTCAATAGGCCACACCGCTGAAGTTCAATGTTAGGTTGTGAGAGCAAAAGTGACACTAAGGTAAGATGTCTTGTATGTGTTAAGAATGGAAGCGGTGTCTGCAACAAGATTAAAGACACCGAATGAGGAACTTTAAGTATGAGGGGGTGACAAAGTACCAATTCTGCTGATACCTTTACTGCTTCTGCAGCAGCTGCACATGCCTGTAAACACTGTGGAAAACCAGCTGCTACTGCATCTAATCGTTTTGAATAGAATGCTAACGGTCTCTCTTTTGCTCCGAATGGCTGTGTTAATACTGCTTTCATATAACCTTGATTAGCATCTACACATAGGGTGAATGGTTGTTGATAATCTGGTAGAGCAAGGGTCACATTGGTTTGCAACATTCTTTTTAAATTTGTAAAAACATTTTCTCCGTCCTCAGTCCATTGTATTTTGTCCTTTAGAGTCATCTCCTTCCCGTATATTAAATTTTGCAAAGGTTGAACTAGAAAAGCATAATCTGGTAACCATTCTCTACAATAATTGCAGAGCCCTAAAAAGGACATCATCTGTTGTTTAGTCTGTGGTTTAGGTGCTTCCTGTATAGCTTGTTTCCTTATCTCTAGCAACGAGCGACCTTTTTGTGAAAGGTTATGCCCTAAATAGACAACTGTCTTTTTGCAATACTGCAACTTCTGTTTAGAAGCTTTATGTCCAGTATTGTATAAGTGCTGAAGCACAGTTAGGGTAGTTTCTTTGCAATGTTGTTCTGAATCTGCTGCTATTAAGATATCATCCACGTATAGTAATACCTGACTATGTGATGGAATTTCACAGGTACTCATAGAGTATCTAAGGGCCATGGTATATACATGTGGACTTTCAGAAAATCCCTGAGGGAGTCTAGTATATGTATATTTTTTCCCTTTATAGGTAAATCCAAATAAATGTTGAGAATCAGGGTGCAATGGTACTGAGAAAAATGCATTACTAAGATCCACTACTGAGAAGTAGCTTTTATCAGGAGTCAATGAGTTGAGCAATAAGTGTGGGTTAGGCACGTCTGGTGCTGCATGTTGCACTATGTTATTAACCGGTCTTAAATCCTGCACCATGCGCCATTTCCCTGTATGTCCCTTCTGGACTGGAAAGATAGGAGTGTTGCAAGTGGCTTCAGGAGCCTCTCGCAATATTCCTGATGCTAACATGTCTTGTACTACAGGGGCTATACCTTTCTCTGCTTCAGGTTTTAATGGGTATTGCCTAACTACCGGACGGTGTTCTGATTTCACAGTTACTTTGTAAGGTGGGAATCCCTTTACCAGCACTACATCAGTGGGGGAGGAGGACCATAACCCTTCTGGGAGGCGATCTAGATCTGGACATGATCCCTCCTCCAGGGCTGAAAAAATTTGTCAGGCTGGGTCCTTTAAGTGTGTGGTGGGAGTGGTTTGAACTCTCCATCCCAAAGGAAACCGCCACACATTGTGTTTCTCATCATAGCTCCAACAGGAGCCAGATACGGGTTGGTAGTCATTGTAACTGTGCATAGAATCTCGTAAGAACATTTCTACATCTCTCCACTGCATCTGGGGTGGTTTTGAAAGAGATACGTGTGGTGTTCTCTCTCTAAATACAGCCTGTTGCTTGTTAGATAAAATGACTGAGGCTGCTGAAAACCCAGTGGTGGGGTTAACATACATATATTGTAAGGTAATACAAGTGTCTTGGAGGGCATGAAACGTTTTGTCATAGGCATAATCTGGTCCTAGGGTGTCTTTGTACCACATAGTAACGTGTAAGGCATCGTCAGGCATGAACTGGGCCTGTCTAGGGGACTGCTTTTCTCTAGTTTTCCGCAATAATTCTCGTGTCTGTGCAGTTCCCCCTAGGTCCAGAGACCAGTAATATTGTGGTGTTGTGGTTCCTTGCACAACATAAGCTTCCTCATTTACGATTGCTTTCATGCCAGTGGCTGTGGCAACCACGCTAATGCCCATTTGTACCATAAGGTCTCGACCTAACAAGTTAACAGGACAAGAAGGGCTTATTAACACCTGTGCTTGACATTCAAGTCCAGTTTCCTTATCTTTTACTGCAACTGGGTTTGTTAACTGATGTCTGTCTGTCTGACCTCCTGCCGTTTTTATATTTATGACTGATGAAGAATATGTGACTCCGGGAGGACTGGAGGTTAGGACAGTCCTACATGCTCCAGTGTCACACAGACATTCATATACTTTGCCGTTTATGACTAACTTCCGACTTGGCAAGGTTTCCCACTGCCTTTCTGCTAATAACTGACACACTGCTTGTAAATCTATTTCCTTATCTAAGAAGTCTTGTAAAGTGACCTCCGTTTCCTTTCTTAAAATCACCTCTGTTTTGCCTCGGATGGTGTCGGTAACAGGGGCCTCCGAGGGGGGTCATTGATCATTGTTTTCAATGGAGTTTGGGTTATATGGTTGTTTCCCTACTCTACAATTCCTAGCTAAGTGTCCAGGTTTCCTGCATGTCCAGCAAATGTTATCTTGCTGAGACGAATTCCTGTAATTGTTTCTGAAAACACCTCTCCCCCTTCCTCGGCCTCTTGACCTTCCTCTGAATCCTCCCCTCCCCGGAGGATTCATTTGCACTAGTGCTACTACTTCTGAGGCGCTGAATACTGTGTCTGTCTTTTCCTGTTTCTGCGCTCTCTGCGCGTGTTGGGCATATTCTAGTGCTTGTTGGACTGAACCAGTATTCTGATGTACCCAATGTTTGTCAAGATATTTTCGCAATTCGGGCTTTAGGCCTGCGACAAAAGCTCGATTTAGCTGTTGTTGGTACACTCCTACTGCCTCTTCATCAAATGGGATCCCTGAGTTTCCTCTAAATACAACTCTCATTCTATCCATAAAATCCTCAGGTTCCTCTCCATCTTTTTGTTTACATTGCGCTCTTCTGCCATAATCTGCTCGTCTCATAAACACTATCTCTATCCTTCCATGTAATTGTTGCATACTCTGTTTTCTACGTACATCTCTTAACTTACTTTGTTCCAACCATGCATCAGAAAAAACATATTCTTTTTTTCTGTCTTTACCTTCTTTCTTATTGGTAGTCTGTAACATCTCCAGTTTTAAGTTTCCCTGTAATTTTAATATATCTGGAGTGTGGAGTTTTCCTCCAAACCCATGTTTTTTCCTCCATCTCTGACTACTTATTTGTCCTGATCCTGGCTTATATCCTTCCATAAACTTCTCATCTCCCTCTAGTTCCATTTGTTTACTTTGATTCTTCCCCATTGTTACCTTTTAATGGATACACTACAAAAAATAAAAAATCCTAAAAGCAAGTCCCTGGCATGAGACCTCAGGAGGACACCAACACGGCCTTCTACTGCTCACTATTAGAGCAGCGGTGTTAGTTTTCAGGGATGAAACCCGTCCTTTATCCTTCAGTCACCAGTATGTTGTTGCTTTTAGGGTGGATCGTGTAGGTTAATCTAAAACCTATAAAAACACATCCACATACAACACTGTATATATTTCCAATAACGCCTACTTTCTCTCCCGGTTAATTTCGGCTAACCTCAACCACATGCATGTCTTGGCCACCTACTTATTTAGGTGCCGTATCTCTCACTTGGCCACCTACTCACTTAGGTGCCATATCTCTCACCTGTATAGTGTGCTCTCTGATCCGTCACCGAGGTCCTTCAGACATCACCAGACGTCGAGCGCAGTTCTAACCACCGGCCTGATGACGAATTCACATCACAGGTCTTTCTTGCACCCGACTTCGAGTGGCTGTCGACAGACTTCGGTGTCGCTTCTCTCGGCGTACTGGAGACGTCTTCGGGGTTCCTCGGCTCCGGCTCGAAGGACCAAATTCTATGTTGGGGAAAGCGCCCGGCGTTTCCACCCCAACTCCACATTTACGAGACACACACAGGTTACAGTTTTACTTGCAAGGGTACCCACACTCTCTGCAATGCAAACTACAGCAGAATGTGTTACAAAGGGTGGTTCCCCTTGACTTCTTTATTTATAGTCAATGGGGGGCGCAAGAGAGGGAAGTGAGATTCTTATCTAAGTAGGCAGCTGTTAACCACTTACTTAGAGTACAATAGCTAAGAGTATGTGGCTAGAAGATAAGAAATAACGTATACATATATATTTACACTCATTGCTGATCATACAGAAATGATTAACAACTGTTTCTTCAACCTAACACTATTGTAGTACTGTTTCCTACTTTTTGACTATTTAAATGCATTGGCCAGCAATTACAGTTTCTATTTCATGTCCTATTATTATTGAACTTTTCATTTTATGCCATTGAACTTTTCATTTTATGCTGTGTACTCCATGTCTACCCACTTATTCTGTCCATTAGCTTCTCATGCTATCGTAGTAGTATTTCCTACTTTCTGACTATTTAAATGCATTGCCCAGCAGTTACGGTCTCTATTTTATGTCCTATTATTATTGAACTTTTCATTTTATTCCATGTACTCCATTTCTACCCACTTATTCTTTCCATTAGCTTTGGAACCGCTTATCACTGCTTGCAGTTATATTTATTATTATTTTTCTGCCCTAAAACTGAATGTACAGCCTAAACCGTAAGTGCTAGAATTATGAAACTTGGTAGGATGATGTCAATTCCTCCCCGCTACTCAGATAATCCGACCCAACCATGTCGGCCAGATGGGGGCGCCGTGGCGCCCCCTAACGCGTTTTGATTGATATCTCCTGTCCTGTTAGTCCTATAATTGAAATTCATATTTCTACTGATAGAGACATCCTTGCCCTACCAACTTGCCATTTGGACTATTAAGCTCCGCCTACTTAGATTTTTTGCTAATTTGCATAATTTGCAAAACCTACTTTTGCTTGTAATTCCTACACCGTCTGACGGAATCAGACAAATGAGATATAAAACTGATCAGGTCTCTGAGCTGATGAATACTAATTCAAATAATCCTGATATTGGTCTATCATACGGCCACTAGCCACGCCCAAAGTCTACGTAAATTTAGCCAGTATTGGTCTGACTGTTATAACTTGGCCATACCTTAGCCTACCTTCACCAAATTTGAAATCCTATCTCTGTACCAAATTCTGGGGACACTGCTGAAGGCGGGCCGCATTTCGTCAATAGGGGGCGCTACAACTAAAAACTGCCAATATCTCCTGACTTCCTTGACCGATCCAAATAAAATTTGGCATACATGTACTACTCTGAAGCCTGAGGTCAGGAATCTATCAGGGCAGTCATTAGTCATAAAACCCTAGCCACCATCAGCCAATCAAAATCAAGCAGCATTCTGACAGGCCTTTGACAGGCTTAACAACAGCTGATCTGAACAAAAATAGGCTTGTACATTTGTCTCCTAACCCCTAGCAAACCCTGCGAAGGCCACCCCAATTGTCCACATGGGGGCGCTACAGCGACAGGATTTGCATTTCTGCTTATTTCTATTGAACTGTTAATGATAAAATTGAGATTTGTTACTTATCTAATGCACTGGCCCATGCCAAATTCAAATCCATGTAGAACTTCATCCTATCTCTTTCCGCTTTTGCGTATTTTATAGGAGTCTAAAAACATGACATTTCGTTAACCTCCTTGGATTTTCAACCAACCTATGTATATCTAGTATTATTCAAATCAGGAGACAGTCCTGGTATACAATTATTCAAAAAATCCTAAACTTTCTATAAGGTACGGCGACCAGCCACATCCAGACCATACAGGTGCCACGCCCACTTCAATCAGACAGCTGTATCTCAGGCCTGCCTCAGCCAATCACTACCAAACTTGAATATGTCATCAAGGACGGTAGTGGGTAAGGGCCCTCCATATTTGGTGCCGATCGGTCAAACGGGGGCGCTACAGCAATGCAATATGTGTCTCTAAACCTGCAAAACCAGTGAAAGTGACATTTATCTCATTTCTGTTCAAGTCTCATATTACTGGTAAAAATCCTTTCTACTGCAAGTTCTGTGAGTCATGCCAAATCAAGATATATGTATTGCACAATAACAGTCATCTGCATTCCCTTGTGATATTTAAAAACGGATTAAATGAAATATTCCTATAACTTTAACAATCTACACCCCATGTAAGTGATTCTGGTGTCAAGTCAATCAAGACACTGCCGTCAGGGATGATTATTAAAAAATACCTGACCTTTCTGTATAATATGGCCACCAGCCACACCCAACCTGCATCATTTATAAGCCGATTTCAATCAAACAGCTAAATCTCAGGCATGCTTCATCCAATCCTCACGAAATTTGATCCACTTATGTAGCACTGGTCTACAGACATACCCTCAAACTTTGATGCCGATCGGTCAAACGGGGGTGCTATGGCCACTATCTGTATACTCCTAAGATCCACCTTAGGTCAAACAGCTAAATCTCAGGCTTGCTTCATCCAATCCTCACAAAATTTCACCCACTAATGTAGCACTGGCCCACAGACAGACCCTCCAACTTTGATGTCGATCGGTCAAACGGGGGCGCTATGGCGACTGTTCATATGTGTCTAAGAGCAAACTTGGCTGAGAAGGCCTAAAAATATTGAATAGAATTTATCCATGGAGCGCAGGCTCCACCTGCTGGCCAAACCATTTCAATTCCTATTTCAATCAAACAGCTAAATCTCAGGCATGCTTCATCCGATTCTCACCAAATTTTACCCACTAATGTAGCACGGCCTCCCAGAGAGACCCACCAACTTTGGTGCCGATCAGTCAAACAGGGGCGCTACAGCCACTGTTCATATGCCATCATCCCAAACCATATATTCAGTCAAGCTCAGGCACTTCACCAGACAGATCTACATTGGTGATATTTCTCCTAAGCAGGTGCAATTACATTTTCCTCCTGTTTCTCATCCACCCTTTTTCTTATCCTAACTAAACGTTTCTACTGTAACATCAACATGTCAGATCTCATGCTATTGTAGTACTGTTTCCTACTTTCTGACTATTTAAATGCATTGGCCAGCAATTACAGTCTCTATTTCATGTCCTATTATTATTGAACGTTTCATTTTATGCCATTGAACTTTTCATTTTATGCTGTGTACACCATGTCTACCCCCTTATTCTGTCCATTAGCTTCTCATGCTATCGTAGTAGTATTTCCTACTTTCTGACTATTTAAATGCATTGCCCAGCAGTTACGGTCTCTATTTTATGTCCTATTATTATTGAACTTTTCATTTTATTCCATGTACTCCATTTCTACCCACTTATACTTTCCATTAGCTTTGGAACCGCTTATCACTGCTTGCAGTTATATTTATTATTATTTTTCTGCCCCAAAACTGAATGTACAGCCTAAACCGTAAGTGCTAGAATTATGAAACTTGGTAGGATGATGTCAATTCCTCCCCGCTACTCAGATAATCCGACCCAACCATGTCGGCCAGATGGGGGCGCCGTGGCGCCCTCTAACGCGTTTTGATTGATATCTCCTGTCCTGTTAGTCCTATAATTGAAATTCATATTTCTACTGATAGAGACATCCTTGCCCTACCAACTTGCCATTTGGACTATGAAGCTCCGCCTACTTAGATTTTTTGCTAATTTGCATAATTTGCAAAACCTACTTTTGCTTGTAATTCCTACACCGTCTGACGGAATCAGACAAATGAGGTATAAAACCGATCAGGTCTCTGAGCTGATGAATAATAATTCAAATAACCCTGATATTGGTCTATCATACGGCCACTAGCCACGCCCAAAGTCTACGTAAATTTAGCCAGTATTGGTCTGACTGTTATAACTTGGCCATACCTTAGCCTACCTTCACCAAATTTTAAATCCTATCCCCGTACCCCATTCTGGGGACACTGTTGAAGGCAGGCCGCATTTCGTCAATAGGGGGCGCTACAACTAAAAACTGCCAATATCTCCTGACTTCCTTGACCGATCCAAATGAAATTTGGCATACATGTACTACTCTGAAGCCTGAGGTCAGCTATCTATCAGGGCAGTCATTAATCATAAAACCCTAGCCACCATCAGCCAATCAAAATCAAGCAGCATTCTGACAGGCCTTTGACAGGCTTAACAACAGCTGATCTGAACAAAAATAGGCTTGTACATTTGTCTCCTAACCCCTAGCAATCCCTGCAAAGGCCACACCAATTGTCCACATGGGGGCGCTACAGCGACAGGATTTGCATTTCTGCTTATTTCTATTGAACTGTTAATGATAAAATTGAGATTTGTTACTTTTCTATTGCACTGGCCCATGGCAAATTCAAAGACATGTAGAACTTCATCCTATCTCTTTCCGCTTTTGCGTATTTTATAGGAGTCTAAAAACATGACATTTCGTTAACCTCCTTGGATTTTCAACCAACCTATGTAAATCTGGTATCATTCAAATTAGGAGACAGTCCTGGTACACAATTATTCAAAAAATCCTAAACTTTCTATAAGGTACGGCGACCAGCCACATCCAGACCATACAGGTGCCACGCCCACTTCAATCAGACAGCTGTATCTCAGGCCTGCCTCAGCCAATCACTACCAAACTTGAATATGTCATCAAGGACCGTAGTGGGTAAGGGCCCTCCAAATTTGGTGCCGATTGGTAAAATGGGGGCGCTACAGCAATGCAATATGTGTCTCTAAACCTGCAAAACCAGTGAAAGTGACATTTATCTCATTTCTGTTCAAGTCTCATATTACTGGTAAAAATCCTTTGTACTGCAAGTTCTGTGAGTCATGCCAAATCAGGATATATGTATTGCATAATAACAGTCATCTGCATTCCCTTGTGATAGTTAAAAACTGATTAAATGAAATATTCCTATAACTTTAACAATCTACACCCCATGTAAGTGATTCTGGTGTCAAGTCAATCAAGACACTGCCGTCAGGGATGATTATTAAAAAATACCTGACCTTTCTGTATAATATGGCCACCATCCACACCCAACCTGCATCATTTATAAGCCGATTTCAATCAAACAGCTAAATCTCAGGCATGCTTCATCCAATCCTCACGAAATTTGATCCACTTATGTAGCACTGGTCTACAGACATACCCTCAAACTTTGATGCCGATCGGTCAAACGGGGGTGCTATGGCCACTATCTGTATACTCCTAAGATCCACCTTAGGTCAAACAGCTAAATCTCAGGCTTGCTTCATCCAATCCTCACAAAATTTCACCCACTAATGTAGCACTGGCCCACAGACAGACCCTCCAACTTTGATGTCGATCAGTCAAACGGGGGCGCTATGGCGACTGTTCATATGTGTCTAAGAGCAAACTTGGCTGAGAAGGCCTAAAAATATTGAATAGAATTTATCCATGGAGCGCAGGCTCCACCTGCTGTCCAAACCATTTCAATTCCTATTTCAATCAAACAGCTAAATCTCAGGCATTCTTCATCCGATTCTCACCAAATTTTACCCACTAATGTAGCACGGCCTCCCAGAGAGACCCACCAACTTTGGTGCCGATCAGTCAAACAGGGGCGCTACAGCCACTGTTCATATGCCATCATCCCAAACCATATATTCAGTCAAGCTCAGGCACTTCACCAGACAGATCTACATTGGTGATATTTCTCCTAAGCAGGTGCAATTACATTTTCCTCCTGTTTCTCATCCACCCTTTTTCTTATCCTAACTAAACGTTTCTACTGTAACATCAACATGTCAGATCTCATGCTATTGTAGTACTGTTTCCTACTTTCTGACTATTTAAATGCATTGGCCAGCAATTACAGTCTCTATTTCATGTCCTATTATTATTGAACTTTTCATTTTATGCCATTGAACTTTTCATTTTATGCTGTGTACTCCATGTCTACCCACTTATTCTGTCCATTAGCTTCTCATGCTATCGTAGTAGTATTTCCTACTTTCTGACTATTTAAATGCATTGCCCAGCAGATACGGTCTCTATTTTATGTCCTATTATTATTGAACTTTTCATTTTATTCCATGTACTCCATTTCTACCCACTTATTCTTTCCATTAGCTTTGGAACCGCTTATCACTGCTTGCAGTTATATTTATTATTATTTTTCTGCCCTAAAACTGAATGTACAGCCTAAACCGTAAGTGCTAGAATTATGAAACTTGGTATGATGATGTCAATTCCTCCCCGCTACTCAGATCATCCGACCCAACCATGTCGGCCAGATGGGGGCGCCGTGGCGCCCCCTAACGCGTTTTGATTGATATCTCCTGTCCTGTTAGTCCTATAATTGAAATTCAAATTTCTGCTGATAGAGACATCCTTGCCCTACCAACTTGCCATTTGGACTATTAAGCTCCGCCTACTTAGATTTTTTGCTAATTTGCATAATTTGCAAAACCTACTTTTGCTTGTAATTCCTACACCGTCTGACGGAATCAGACAAATGAGGTATCAAACTGATCAGGTCTGTGAGCTGATCCATAATCATTCAAATAACCCTGACATTTGTGTATGATACAGCCACTAGCCACGCCCAAAGACTACCTAAATTTAGCTAGTATTGGTCTGACTGTTATAACTTGGCCATACCCTAGCCTACCTTCACCAAATTTGAAACCCTATCTCCGTACCCCATTTTGGGGACACTGTTGAAGGCGGGCCGCATTTCGTCAATAGGGGGCGCTACAACTAAAAACTGCCAATATCTCCTGACTGCCTTTACCGATCCAAATGAAATTTGGCATACATGTACTACTCTGAAGCCTGAGGTCAGGTATCTATCAGGGCAGTCATTAATCATAAAACCCTAGCCACCATCAGCCAATCAAAATCAAGCAGCATTCTGACAGGCCTTTGACAGGCTTAACAACAGCTGATCTGAACAAAAATAGGCTTGTACATTTGTCTCCTAACCACTAGCAATCCCTGCGAAGGCAACACCAATTGTCCACATGGGGGCGCTACAGCGACAGGATTTGCATTTCTGCTTATTTCTATTGAACTGTTAATGATAAAATTGAGATTTGTTACTTATCTAATGCACTGGCCCATGCCAAATTCAAAGCCATGTAGAACTTCATCCTATCTCTTTCCGCTTTTGCGTATTTTATAGGAGTCTAAAAACATGACATTTCGTTAACCTCCTTGGATTTTCAACCAACCTATGTAAATCTGATATCATTCAAATCAGGAGACAGTCCTGGTATACAATTATTCAAAAAATCCTAAACTTTCTATAAGGTACGGCGACCAGCCACATCCAGACCATACAGGTGCCACGCCCACTTCAATCAGACAGCTGTATCTCAGGCCTGCCTCAGCCAATCACTACCAAACTTGAATATGTCATCAAGGACGGTAGTGGGTAAGGGCCCTCCAAATTTGGTGCCGATTGGTCAAACAGGGGCGCTACAGCAATGCAATATGTGTCTCTAAACCTGCAAAACCAGTGAAAGTGACATTTATCTCATTTCTGTTCAAGTCTCATATTACTGGTAAAAATCCTTTGTACTGCAAGTTCTGTGAGTCATGCCAAATCAAGATATATGTATTGCATAATAACAGTCATCTGCATTCCCTTGTGATATTTAAAAACGGATTAAATGAAATATTCCTATAACTTTAACAATCTACACCCCATGTAAGTGATTCTGGTGTCAAGTCAATCAAGACACTGCCGTCAGGGATGATTATTAAAAAATACCTGACCTTTCTGTATAATATGGCCACCAGCCACACCCAACCTGCATCATTTATAAGCCGATTTCAATCAAACAGCTAAATCTCAGGCGTGCTTCATCCAATCCTCACGAAATTTGATCCACTTATGTAGCACTGGTCTACAGACATACCCTCAAACTTTGATGCCGATCGGTCAAACGGGGGTGCTATGGCCACTATCTGTATACTCCTAAGATCCACCTTAGGTCAAACAGCTAAATCTCAGGCTTGCTTCATCCAATCCTCACAAAATTTCACCCACTAATGTAGCACTGGCCCACAGACAGACCCTCCAACTTTGATGCCGATCGGTCAAACGGGGGCGCTATGGCGACTGTTCATATGTGTCTAAGAGCAAACTTGGCTGAGAAGGCCTAAAAATATTGAATAGAATTTATCCATGGAGCGCAGGCTCCACCTGCTGGCCAAACCATTTCAATTCCTATTTCAATCAAACAGCTAAATCTCAGGCATTCTTCATCCGATTCTCACCAAATTTTACCCACTAATGTAGCACGGCCTCCCAGAGAGACCCACCAACTTTGGTGCCGATCAGTCAAACAGGGGCGCTACAGCCACTGTTCATATGCCATCATCCCAAACCATATATTCAGTCAAGCTCAGGCACTTCACCAGACAGATCTACATTGGTGATATTTCTCCTAAGCAGGTGCAATTACATTTTCCTCCTGTTTCTCATCCACCCTTTTTCTTATCCTAACTAAACGTTTCTACTGTAACATCAACATGTCAGATCTCATGCTATTGTAGTACTGTTTCCTACTTTCTGACTATTTAAATGCATTGGCCAGCAATTACAGTCTCTATTTCATGTCCTATTATTATTGAACTTTTCATTTTATGCCATTGAACTTTTCATTTTATGCTGTGTACTCCATGTCTACCCACTTATTCTGTCCATTAGCTTCTCATGCTATCGTAGTAGTATTTCCTACTTTCTGACTATTTAAATGCATTGCCCAGCAGTTACGGTCTCTATTTTATGTCCTATTATTATTGAACTTTTCATTTTATTCCATGTACTCCATTTCTACCCACTTATTCTTTCCATTAGCTTTGGAACCGCTTATCACTGCTTGCAGTTATATTTAAGGTTCCAAAGCACGAAGTGCTATGGAAACTTATTGTTTTTCTTAGGATTATTATTATTATTATTATTATTATTATTATTTTTCTGCCCTAAAACTGAATATACAGCCTAAACCGTAAGTGCTAGAATTATGAAACTTGGTAGGATGATGTCAATTCCTCCCCGCTACTCAGATAATCCGACCCAACCATGTCGGCCAGATGGGGGCGCCGTGGCGCCCTCTAACGCGTTTTGATTGATATCTCCTGTCCTGTTAGTCCTATAATTGAAATTCATATTTCTACTGATAGAGACATCCTTGCCCTACCAACTTGCCATTTGGACTATGAAGCTCCGCCTACTTAGATTTTTTGCTAATTTGCATAATTTGCAAAACCTACTTTTGCTTGTAATTCCTACACCGTCTGACGGAATCAGACAAATGAGGTATCAAACTGATCAGGTCTGTGAGCTGATCCATAATCATTCAAATAACCCTGACATTTGTGTATGATACAGCCACTAGCCACGCCCAAAGTCTACCTAAATTTAGCTAGTATTGGTCTGACTGTTATAACTTGGCCATACCCTAGCCTACCTTCACCAAATTTTAAATCCTATCCCCGTACCCCATTCTGGGGACACTGTTGAAGGCGGGCCGCATTTCGTCAATAGGGGGCGCTACAACTAAAAACTGCCAATATCTCCTGACTGCCTTTACCGATCGAAATGAAATTTGGCATACATGTACTACTCTGAAGCCTGAGGTCAGGTATCTATCAGGGCAGTCATTAATCATAAAACCCTAGCCACCATCAGCCAATCAAAATCAAGCAGCATTCTGACAGGCCTTTGACAGGCTTAACAACAGCTGATCTGAACAAAAATAGGCTTGTACATTTGTCTTCTAACCACTAGCAATCCCTGCGAAGGCCATACCAATTGTCCACATGGGGGCGCTACAGCGACAGGATTTGCATTTCTGCTTATTTATATTGAACTGTTAATGATAAAATTGAGATTTGTTACTTATCTAATGCACTGGCCCATGCCAAATTCAATGCCATGTAGAACTTCATCCTATCTCTTTCCGCTTTTGCGTATTTTATAGGAGTCTAAAAACATGACATTTCGTTAACCTCCTTGGATTTTCAACCAACCTATGTAAATCTGATATCATTCAAATCAGGAGACAGTCCTGGTATACAATTATTCAAAAAATCCTAAACTTTCTATAAGGTACGGCGACCAGCCACATCCAGACCATACAGGTGCCACGCCCACTTCAATCAGACAGCTGTATCTCAGGCCTGCCTCAGCCAATCACGACCAAACTTAAATATGTCATCAAGGACGGTCGTGGGTAAGGGCCCTCCAAATTTGGTGCCGATTGGTCAAACGGGGGCGCTACAGCAATGCAATATGTGTCTCTAAACCTGCAAAACCAGTGAAAGTGACATTTATCTCATTTCTGTTCAAGTCTCATATTACTGGTAAAAATCCTTTGTACTGCAAGTTCTGTTAGTCATGCCAAATCAAGATATATGTATTGCATAATAACAGTCATCTGCATTCCCTTGTGATATTTAAAAACGGATTAAATGAAATATTCCTATAACTTTAACAATCTACACCGCATGTAAGTGATTCTGGTGTCAAGTCAATCAAGACACTGCCGTCAGGGATGATTATTAAAAAATACCTGACCTTTCTGTATAATATGGCCACCAGCCACACCCAACCTGCATCATTTATAAGCCGATTTCAATCAAACAGCTAAATCTCAGGCATGCTTCATCCAATCCTCACGAAATTTTATCCACTTATGTAGCACTGGTCTACAGACATACCCTCAAACTTTGATGCCGATCGGTCAAACGGGGGTGCTATGGCCACTATCTGTATACTCCTAAGATCCACCTTAGGTCAAACAGCTAAATCTCAGGCTTGCTTCATCCAATCCTCACAAAATTTCACCCACTAATGTAGCACTGGCCCACAGACAGACCCTCCAACTTTGATGTCGATCGGTCAAACGGGGGCGCTATGGCGACTGTTCATATGTGTCTAAGAGCAAACTTGGCTGAGAAGGCCTAAAAATATTGAATAGAATTTATCCATGGAGCGCAGGCTCCACCTGCTGGCCAAACCATTTCAATTCCTATTTCAATCAAACAGCTAAATCTCAGGCATGCTTCATCCGATTCTCACCAAATTTTACCCACTAATGTAGCACGGCCTCCCAGAGAGACCCACCAACTTTGGTGCCGATCAGTCAAACAGGGGCGCTACAGCCACTGTTCATATGCCATCATCCCAAACCATATATTCAGTCAAGCTCAGGCACTTCACCAGACAGATCTACATTGGTGATATTTCTCCTAAGCAGGTGCAATTACATTTTCCTCCTGTTTCTCATCCACCCTTTTTCTTATCCTAACTAAACGTTTCTACTGTAACATCA